>NC_060144.1:120510343-120813373 GCF_021461385.2 Schistocerca piceifrons
AGTATTCCGACCGAGTTGTAGAAGGACAGGTAGACTTCAAGTAGGAAAAATACCTTCCGCCAAGGGCAGAGCCGGTAATATCCGGCCCCGGGAAACTAGTTGCACGTGTCGCATTAATTCTCAGAAGCAAGCAGAAACAAAGTCTCAACAGTTAATATACATTCTACCAAGTAATTTACCACCTGCTTACAAACTAAGACACTGATTGTCGATAATTCTACATTGTTGATGCGTAGGTCTGAAACAAATAAAACTAAATTCAGTTAAGGCTTAACACCAAGTTGTTATACGTATGTTTACATGCCGTGCCTGTTCATTTGGAAATACCGCGATTAACCATGATAATGGGTAAGGGGTGTCATATTAGTAGCATCTGTATGATTTGAAAGTTGGGTCTGACGAAAGGCATGCTAGGGTAATCCGCGCAGCTGCAATGACCACTGTGTCCAGGTGGCTTAATGGTGAGGGCCTAGTAAACAGGAGACCAGGGTTCGAATCCCTGTCCGGCATAAATTATCAACTTTCTCCATTGACTTTAACCAATGCTCGCTTCCATCTAATGTCTGTAATTCCTTTGTATCTTAACACAGTTATTAGATTCACAGTTATTAGATTCACACTGCAGTTTACTCGACAAAAATAAAACTCAAAGACGTTATACGAAAGAACTACATAGAAGATCTACTCTGAACATGTTTTTCGTCAAACTTCTTTGTTAAATAGTAAATCCAGCTCATCCTTCGAATTCAGCAGAAACTAGTTTTATTCTTTCCTAGTTTCGTTCTAGTAGTAAACGAAACACTTTTTTCCCCTGTTTCGCAAGTATTATTATTGTTGTACGATCTTGGTTTCAGGATATAAAAACATTTTCGACTACACTACTCATTCGCTTATGAAATGAAGAGAATGTTGATGTCCGAATGCACCGATCGTCTAGCTGCGTTGTGAAACTTTTAATTTTAATGTATTCTCTATACATCACTTTCAGGCCCAAAAAACTTTCGTGTATTCAGATTTTTAATTCCCACCTATGATCAGCAAGGAAAATATCCTTCATCTAGTGTATAAAAAATGAATATGATTATGTGGTGTCACCGCCAGACACCACACTTGCTAGGTGGTAGCCTTTAAATCGGCCGCGGTCCATTAGTATACGTCGGACCCGCGTGTCGCCACTGTCAGTGTTTGCAGACCGAGCGCCACCACATGGCAGGTCTATAGAGACGTCCTAGCACTCGCCCCAGTTGCACAGACGACTTTGCTAGCGATGCTACACTGACAAATACGCTCTCATTTGCCGTGACGATAGTTAGCATAGCCTTCAGCTACGTCATTTGCTACGACCTAGCAAGGCGCCATTACCAGTTAATATTGAGATTGTAATTATGTATCAAGAGTGATGTTCTCCAATTATGAATTAAAGTTAAGTATTCCAAGAGCTATGTACTATTTTTGGCTACTATAAATTCCCTTAACTGTTCCAGACCTCACGCCAGTCTGCGTGAGCTTAACGCACTTGGCTATCTTGCCAATTCACAACAGATTATGCTCCTACGTAGATTGAGTTGATGGATTGAATTCTTTAGTGTAGCTGCTTGTTGAACACGTGTACCGAAATATCGAAATTTCCCCTTTTAATTCACAGATTGTTCATGTACTTTCAGGTAGCGTTTTTATCGATTTGAGCTGAGGTTATTACCAATAAAGAGGCAGTTGGTGGCAGAATAAAAGGGCAACTACGACTACTACCCCCAAGTAAGGCAACTGGATCTCGCTGAATCCTTGGTCAATACCGTACTGAATTCACAAAAGAACTGAATCCTCTCCGGTAACAGTTCATTGATAGCCTGTCGAGGAAGCAAGTGGCTCTTGTGACATAAAGAGACAACTGAAGAATGAAAAACAAACACATCGATCAAGTAACATAGAAGTAGGACACTGAACAAAAAGAGTAGTAAAAGCGTCAGGCCCTGAACACGGTTGGAATCACGTACTGACTAGGAAAAAATTCTGCCCGTTACATCTGTATCAGAGTTACGTGAAGATTAGCCTGCTGCTTCGAGCATCATACTGGAATAGCGAATATTGTAGAAATGCCAAGATGGCGTCGTTGAGTATAATTTGTACAGTTACCAGAACTTCACCGAGGTCATTTTCTAAAACACGACTAACGGAGACTGAGTGGCTGGTTAAAGGAATTGCGCAACTGGTTGGATATGACGTGCCAGCTGTGAATTAGTGGTGACAGTCTAAGAAAGGTTCAATAACTCGTCATCTACGTTCCGGATAGCAACATCATACACTTCAAGCCCTATTGCTGCACCAGACGAGCAGTTACTGCCAACCTCAGTGCAACATTACGATAAATTGGAACTCTACACAGCGGTCGTCTACTCCCATTAAAGAGCGTTTGCGAAGTACTAGACTACAAGCAAGTACGACGCTCGCCAACCGTTCTCTCAGATTCCAGTGTAGCGCAACCTGCATTCCATTGTTCAGCGGAAGGTGTAAGTAGAGAACGAATGGCACAGAGTTGTGATTACTGACGAAGGTCAATTTTGCCTTGGCGTAACTTGCTTCACCAGTTGCTGTATGAGGTGTACGGAGTATGGAACATCATCTTCGCACCTGACATCCGACATCCTTATGTAATGGAAGCAGCATAGATTCCATAAATAGCAAGCTGTACGTCAATAGATTCTTTCGGCATAATGGTAGCTACGTAACAAAAATTAAACACAGTTCTCCACTAACAGAGATCAGGACAGTGACAGAATGGAAAGCAGCACAGAAAAACTGAAAAACGAAATAAGTACTGCTAACGGCTCGGGTTCTCAAGCTTGCCACATCCTTGATATGCGAAGCTGGTTGCATAACAAAATCCACCAGAAAACAAAACCAGCAGAGCTCCTTCGTAGTCTCTCGAGAAAGACACGCATAAAGTGAAAAGCTTCTGCTTTGAAGCGAAACATCTTTTACGCGAAGCATTCGTGCACGCTGCGGTACATCTACATCTACATTTACACTCCACAAGCCACCCAATGGTGTGTGGCGGAGGGCCCTTTATGTGCCACTGTTATTACCTCCCTTTCCTGTTCCAGTCGCGTATGGTTCGCGGGAAGAACGACTGCCGGATAGCCTCCGTGCGTGCTCGAATCTCTCTAATTTTACATTCGTGATCTCCTCGAGAGGTATAAGTAGGGGGAAGCAATATATTCGGTACCTCATCCAGAAACGCATCCTCTCGAAACCTGGACAGCAAGCTACACCGCGGTACAGATCGCCTCTCTTGCAGAGACTGCCACTTGAGTTTGCTAAACATTTCCGTAACGCTATCACGCTTACCAAATAACCCTGTGACGAAACGCGCCGCTCTTCTTTGGATCTTCTCTATCTCCTCTGTCAACCCGACCTGGTATGGATCCCACACTGATGCTCAAGTATAGGTCGAACGAGTGTTTTGTAATCCACCTCCTTTGTTGATGGAACACATTTTCTCCCAATGAATCTCAACCTGGCACTAACAATTAATTTTATATAATCATTCCAAATCGTTCCGTACGCATTCTCCCAGATATTTTACAGAAGTAACTGCTACGAGTCTTTGTTCCGCTATCATATAATCATACAATAAAGGATCCTTTTTTCTATGTATTCGCAATACATTACATTTGTCTATGTTAAGGGTCAGTTGCCTATCCGTTGCAGATCTTCCTGCATTTCGCTGCAAATTTCTAATGCTGCAACTTCTCTGTATACTACAGCATCATCAGCGAAAAGCCGCATGGAACTTTGGACAATATCTACTAGGTCATTTATATATATTGTGAAAAGCAATGGTCCCATAACACTCCCCTGTGGCACGCCAGAGGTTACTTTAAAGTCTGTAGACGTCTCTCCATTGAGAACAACATGGTGTGTTCTGTTTGCTAAAAACTATTCAATCCAGCCACACAGCTGGTCTGATATTCCGTAGGCTCTTATTTTGTTTATCAGGCGACAGTGCGGAACTGTATCGAACGTATTCCGGAAGTCAAGGAAAATGGCATCTACCTGGAAGCATCTATCTAATATTTTCTGGGTCTCATGAACAAATAAAGCGAGTTGTGTCTCGCACGATCGCTGTTTCCGGACTCCATGTTGATTCCTACAGAGTAGATTCTAGGATTCCAGAAATGACATGATACACGAGCAAAAAACATGTTCTAAAATTCAGAGATATAGGCCTATAGTTTTGGCATCTGCTCGACGACCCTTCTTGAAAACTTGAACTACTTGTGCTCTTTTCCAATCATTTGGAACCTTCCATTCCTCTAGAGACTTGCGGTACACGGCTGTTAGAAGGGGGGCAAGTTCTTTCGCGTACTCTGTGTAGAATCGAATTGGTATCCCGTCAGGTCCAGTGAACTTTTCTCTGTTGAGTGATTTCAGTTGCTTTTCTATTCCTTGGACACTTATTTCGATGTCAGCTATTTTTTCTTTCGTGCGAGGATTCAGAGAAGGAACCGCAGTGCAGTCTTCCTCTGTGAAACAGCTTTGGAAAAAGCTGTTTAGTATTTCAGCTTTGCGCGTGTCCTCCTCTGTTTCAGTGTAGTTACCACAACGTCCGTATCAAAGATATGTAGTCATCTATCTGTCTGCTGGCGCAGTATACGTCTAGCCGTAAACTGTAAGGTTTACCTTGACTAGTCGTGTGAGCTCTGGCTGTAGCTGACAATACATTTTGCCGTCGTGCTAGCCTTGCTTTCAACACCTTTAGAACTGTAATAGATCAATATTCATTTCTCAATTAGTCTTCCAAGGTTTCAAATGACTTGTCTCACTGCTCCTCGAATCGAAAAACAATTTTTCAGAAAGTAACAAAAATATGCTCTTATTTTCTATCGTCTACAGCGTTCTGTCGAATTTAAAGACACATGATCCGTCGAATCGTGTATAGACATGAAGTGTGTTATGCTGTACCTGAATGTTGATCATTATACATCGACGGAAAAAAATTACAACACAAAGAAGGAGTTGTGTGACATAAGTGAAAGTTGGTGGGCATGTTTCTACATCTGGAACGTGATATCTGCTCAAAGTTCGCGCCAGTCGCATAAAAGTCGCGCTAGTAGTTTTCTTTAAATACACGCAGTAACGATCGTAAGCATTGGTTATATTGAAACTGGGCTTGGTGAGTTGATGTTTGTCAAGAATACCTTCACCCCGGCAAAGACACCGTTGTCAGCAGCTCTGTGATTTCAAACGACGTCCAAGAACCTGGATGTTCCTTCTGCGATACTGCAAAAAGGCTTGGCAGCAATGTAGCCACTGAACATGACTGCGGGCAGTGGTGGTCGCAAGAAGACCGTGCTCCAGACGGCTACATGGAACTACCAAGAGAGAAGACTATAGTGTTCGGCATATGGCTCTGTAGCATCGAACTGCATCTGCAGCAGCAATTTGAGCAGCGGTTGGCACCGTAGCGACACTAAGATCTAGGTTACTACGTAACAGGTTACCTCAACGACAGCTCCGAGCCAGTCGCACTGTAGCGTGCATTCCACTGACCCCAAAACACCGTGACTTCAGTGCTGTCAAGCGAGAGCTCACTGGCGGGCAAGGTGGAGGTCTGGTGCGTTTTCTGATGAACGCTGGTTCTGAGTCGGTGCCTTTGACTCGCGTGTGTTAGTAAGTAGACCAATTGAGGGCCTGCACCCAACTTGCCTGCATGCTAGAAACACTGGACCTTTACCTGGAATTACGATACGGGTTGTGATTTTGTATGACAGTAGAAACACTCTCGTGGTTATCCCAAGCAACCAGAATGCAAATTTGTACGTCAGTCTGGTGAAACGACCCGTTGTGCTGCCATTTTTGAACAGCATTTCAAGGGCCGTTTTCCAAAAGCATAACGCTCGTCCACATATTGCTATTGTAACCTTGGCTGCTCAATGACCAGATCTGTCTCCAGTGAAGCACATATGGGACATCACCGGACGCAACTCCAGCGTGATCCATAAATACACTACTAGACAATAAAATTGCTTCACCAAGAAGAAATGTAGATGATAAACGGATATTCATTGGACAAATATATTATACTACAACTGACATGTGATTACATTTTCACGCAATTTGGGTGCATAGATCCTGAGAAATCAGTACCCAGAACAACCATCTCTGGCCGTAAAACAGCCTTGATACGCCTGCGCATTGAGTCAAACAGAGCTTGGATGGCGTGTACAGGTACAACTGCCACGCAGCTTCAACACGATGCCACAGTTAATCAAGAGTAGTGACTGGCGTATTGTGACGAGCCAGTTGCTCGGCCACCATTGACCAGACGTTTTCAGTTGGTGAGAGATATGGAGAATGTGCTGGCCAGGGCAGCGTCGAACATTTCCTGTATCCAGAAACGCCCGTACAGGACCTGCAACATGCGGTCGTGCATTATCCTGCTGAAATGTAGGGTTTCGCAAGGATCGAATATAGGGGAGTGCCACGGGTCGTAGCACATATGAAACGTAACGTCCACTGTTCAAAGTGCCGTCAATGTGAACAAGAGGTGACGGAGACGTGTAACCAATGGCACCCCATACCATCACGTCGGGTGATATGCGAGTATGGCGATGACGAATACACGCTTCCAACGTGCGTTCACCGCGATGTCGCCGAACACGGATGCGACCGTCATGATGCTGTAAACAGAACCTGGATTCATCCGAGAAAAAGACGTTTTGCCATTTGTGCACCCATATTCGTCGTTGAGTACACCATCACAGGCAGCGTCAAGGGTAACCGCAGCCATGGTCTCCGTGCTGATAGTACATGCTGCTGCAAACGTCATTGAACTGTTCGTGCAGATGGTTGTTGTCTTGGAAACGTCCCCATCTGTTGACTCAGGGATCGAGACGTGGCTGCACGATCCGTTACAGCCATGCGGATAAGATGCCTGTCATCTCGACTGTTAGTGATACGAAGCCGTTGGGATCGAGCACGGCGTTCCGTATTACGCTCCTGAACCCACCGATTCCATATTCTGCTAACAGTCATTGACCTCGACCAAGGCGAGCAGCAATGTCGCGATACGATAAACTGCAATCGCGTTAGGCTACAATCATCAAAGTCATAAACGTTATGGTACGCATTTCCCTTTCTTACACGAGGCTTCACAACAGCGTTTCACCAGCCAACGCCGGTCAACTGCTGTTTGTTTATGAGAAATCGGTTGGAAACTTTCCTCATGTCAGCACGTTGTAGGTGTCACCACCGGCGCCAACCATATGTGAATGTTCTGAGAAGCTAATCATTTGCATATCACAGCATCTTCTTTCTGTCGGTTAAATTTCGATTCTGTAGCACGTCATCGTAGTGATGTAGCAATTTTAATGGCCAGTAGTGTAGCACTTAACCATTGCTGTATTGACCTACCAACTGCAATAAGCTTGGAATTATTTCCCACAAATCCAACAATATCTGGCACCTGCACAACAAAGTGCATGCACGTTTACATACATGTATTCAACTTTCTGACGGTTACACCGGTTATTCATGTATAAATATTTCTCATTTGCGATGCCTTATCTCGCCCGCACATTAACCTGTGATATTGCAATGTTAATGACTTAAATATGTCACCTAGAGAAATGTATTCCAGAAATTTCGTTACACTACGTTAATAATTTTTTGGTGTTGCGATGTTTCATTCAGTCGAGTATTAATTCTGAATATAGCTGGGGTACTGCAGATTAGTTATCCTCATCGTGGTCAATATTTAATGAACCTTTTCACATGTTCCATACCTCCAGATATGTTCGTTCAAGAACCACATACTGAAAGCGTACTACATTCGTGTTATATAAGGCCGCAGGCTGTCGTGGACGTTGTCTTTTAAGGTAGCACCTTCTAGGTTGTTGGGCTGTGTCATGTTTCTTCTAAGCGATCGACGTGCTGGAATCGTCATCAGGATGTTGTGATGTTCACGGATAGGTGGACGCTGTCAAATAGCACTGTGACGTTCTCTTATAAACGGGAGTTTCCCCGCGCTTATGATTACTGGGTAAAATTCCTACGGCTACCATTCGTGGGCCATTGTCATTTGGTAGAAAGAGAGTTTTCCCGAGCTTGTGCTGCAGAAAATTTATTGTCTGAACCAATAACATTTCTTCATAAGAAGTGCTGGATATTTGTTTTGTAATTAAAAGCTGCCTTTTCTCGCTGCAATGTAATTTATTTCTCCCAGACGCGTTTGATCTCTTTTTACTCTAAGGCAATTTCAGCGGGATCTAGAACGACACAGTTTTGTTTCGTGTTAATTTTAGATTAGAAAACAATTCACGTCGCTTTTCTTATGTAAATAACTAATTACTTACATTTCTTCGCACTTTTGTTTTTCATCTGCGTTTCCTCTCGTCTGGTTTGGAGGTCGCACTACCAGTTCATTTACGGAAAATAAGCACATTTTTATATTCTGAACTTTTTCCTTCACACTCTTCATCTTGTTTACCCTTTTTTTATGGTGAACGACTACTCTTCTGCCACTAATTATAGATTTTTGTTCGAAAACTGTACTTTTAAAGACGTAAATATTGCGAGTTCAGTATGTATCTCACCGTGTTTGGTTTGTTTACCGACATGTTTCCAACATAACGAAGTATATGTTGAAAAGTAAAGTCTATTCTTTATATCTCTGTGTGTGTATGAGAGAGACAAACAGAAAGAGAGAGAGAGAGAGAGAGAGAGAGAGAGAGAGAGAGAGAGACCTATTACTACTACTACTACTACTATTGTTATTATTATTATTATTTTGTGTGTGAGTGGGGAGGGGGGGGGGCAAGGGGTGAGAGTATGGAGGGTTATTTAGTGTGAGTTGTAGAGTGTTGATTATGAATGTATGAGTCAGAGACTGATTGAAATCTTTGGTGATCAGCTGATATGAGTTTTGGCTTAAATGTTCTGTGGAGGAGTCCATCGACGAGTAGAAAGGTGTTGGGTGGTATTATTATTATTATTGTTATTATTATTAGCGAATGTCATCATTGGTGAACGATAAGCAGGTGATTTTCAATCTTTCCTGTGGTTCTTCTTATTTTCCCAATATTTCTTCATTTTCTCCCTGAAGGCCTTCTTTCTTTATTTAATCCACTTTGAATGTTATGGTTTTGGTTCCATGTCTGGAATAAACTTCCACTCATCAATTTTGCTTCTGAATGTATCGCTGTCTGATGTGTTTGTTACGTAAATATTTGCTTATGTCAAATCCTTTTTAACTTCATTTACCCAAGTATCGCTGCTTTAAGGGATGTCGCATAGTCCAATAGACGTTTAGTGAGTCTATTTCCATGTAATCTGATAGGAGTCCATAAAACTTCATCCGTCTCTTTCTGATTATTATTGTTATTGTTATTATTATTATAATTATTATTATTATGATAACTCTCTTTTGGAGTTTTATTGTATTATTTTATCTATTAATGAAAACAACGAATTTTTGGCGTGTGTACTTGATCATTCAACAGGTTTTCGTTTTCTGCTTTGGTTTCCTGTAGGTGGTAATTTCCTTGCAGGTGGTGTTTTTATTATTATTTACTCTAATTACTTTCACAACCTCTTCTCTAGTGTTTGGTTTGTGATTATGTTCTCTTAGGTGTTCTGCAGATATGGAGTGGTTTTTCCCATATTTTCAGGGTCTCATGTGTTTTGTATCTGACATCAAATATTCTGCCTGTTGGCACTATGTATCTTCCATCACAAGTGTTACACTGAGGTAGATACATACATAAAAAAAAGTTTTGCAACACTCTACTTCCCAGATCTCCTGAAGACAGACTTTTAGTGTGGGTATTATATCACAGACACAGTCCCTTTGACTGTTCTGAGATGTCACTAAACTAGCCCAAAGATGTAAACAATCATGCATGAGCAGCGCCTATTAGTCGGAGGGGATCCGACAGCCGATCAGTTCCAGTCATTCCGCCAGGAAGGAGGTACACACCTCGTGTTGTCCGTAATTCAACCATGCCTAGACGGTCAATATCACTGTTAGATCGCGCCTGCATTGTGCCAGGAAGGTCTCTCAACAAGGGAAGTGCCCAGGCGTCTCGGAGTGAACCAACCCGATGTTATTTCGACATAGAGGAAATAGACAGAAACTGTCGATGACATGCCTCGCTCAGGCCGCTCAAGGGCTACTACTGTAGTTCATGACCGCTACCTACAGATTACGGCTCGGAGGAACCCTGACAGCAACGCCACAATGTTGAATAATGATTTTCATGCAGTTACAAGACGTCGTGTTACGACTCAAACTTCGGGCAATAGGCTACATAATGCGCAACTTCACTCCCGACGTCCATGGCGAGGTCCGTCTTTGCAACCACGACACCATGCAGCGCGGTACAGATGGGTCCAACGACAAGCCGAATGAACCGCTCAGGATTGGGATCACGTTCTCTTCACCGATGAGCGTCGCATATGCCTTCAACCAGACAGTCGTCGGAGATGTGTTTGGAGGCAACCCAGTCAGGCTGAACGCCTTAGACACACTGTACAGCTAGTGCAGTAAGGTGGAGGTTCCCCGCTGTTTTGGGAAGGCACTATGTGGGGCCGACATACGCCGCTGGTGCTCATGGAAGGCGCCCTAACCGCAGTACGATACGTGAATGCCATCCCCCAACCGATAGTGCAGCCATATCGGCAGCATATTGGCGAGGCATTTGTCTTAATGGACGACAATTCGCGCCCCCATCGTGCACATCTTGTGAATACTTCCTCCAGGACAACGACATCGCTCTGCTAGAGTGACCACCAAGTGCTCCAGAAATGACCCCTATCGAACAAGCCTGGGATAGACTGAAAAAGGCTGTTTATGGACGACGTAACCCACCAACCACTTTGAGGGATCTACGCCGAATCGCCGTTAAGAATTGGGACAATCTGGACCAACAGTGCTTTGACGAACTTGTGGATAGTATGTCACGACGAATACAGGCACGCATCAATTGCAAGCGGACGTGCTACTGGGTATTGGAGATACCGGTGTGTACAGCAGTGTGGACCACCTCCTCTGAAGGTCTCGCTGTATGGTGGTACAACATGCAATGTGTGGTTTCAATGAGCATTAAAAAGGGCGGAAATGATGTCTATATTGATCTCTGTTTCAAGTTTCTGTACAGGTTCCGGAACTCTCGGAACCGAGGTGATGCACAACTTTTTTTTATGTGTGTCTCTTTTTTTGCAGTTCTGGGATGTATTTTTGAATAGGACTGTGTGTTACGTATGCTGTGTTTACTCCCATTCTATTGAAAATGTTGGCGATTTGATGTGTGAGTTTCTGTTTGCATATAATTGAGTACCATCTTGTGATTTATTTTCTATTTTTCTGATTATTCTATGTAAATGTTATGGTACTGAGTTCTGCTATGTTGTTGTCAGTGGTTTGTTACTTTCCGCTTTTATTGTACTTTTAATTTTCTTGTTTAGCTTTTCGACTATGTTGCTATTGCAACCACAGTTTTGTGCTATCTGCATTATTGTGTCATGTTCTCTCTGGTACTTTTCTTTGGTGAGCGGCACTATGTTGAGTCTATGGAGCATGTGTTAAAGTGCTGCGTCGTATTGTGGGTGTGGGTGCTTCGAGGGTTAGGGCATGATAATGACGGTTGCTGTGGCTTTATGGTAAATTTCAAACATATGCGTACTGTTTGTTTTTTTAATTATTATATCCAGAAAATTAATTTGGTTATTTTATTCGTTTTCAATTGTGAATTTTGTATGTGTGCCATGTTCATTCCAGTACTTAAATTTTCAGTTTTTGTTCATGGTTCATCTATTAAGCAAAGGATTAATCCATATACCTGAACCAATATAATATGTTGTATTCTTTTGCTACTACTTTTGTGAAAATGGCCTGTTCATTGTGGTTGACAAAAATATTTGCTGGGGCTCCTGAAACTGTGGACCCTATGGGTAATTCATCTTCATGCAACTAAAATTCATTATTTAATTGCAAGTAATTTTGCTGTGTTATGAGCTTTATTAATGGGGGTATTTCATTAATCTGTTCATCAGGGAGTTGGCTGTAAGTTTTCTGGTTCTCATCTTTGATTACTGTTGTTTCCGGTTCTGGTATGCTGAAATACATACCTGTTATATCAGATGAGAGGAGTGTGTCTGTGTCTGGGACTTTCGAATATTTTATTTGTTGTATCATCTGTGTAGTGTTTTAATCGTTCTGTCTTCCTGTACTTTTAAATTTTCAGATAGTAATTTTAACATGTCTCCCGCAAGATTGTAAGTGGGGGACCTTCTGAAATTCTGTATTGACCTCACAGGAAGATTCATTTTGTGAATCTTTGGTTAGCTTCTGAGGATAAGTGCTGTGGGATTAATCTGTGTGAGCTTTCTTTTATCGATGTTACTCATTATGGTGTCTATGTTTTTCAGAGGGTTTTCTCTTTTGTCTGGAATCTGTTTGCTGTATCATATTTTAATTTTGGAATGTTATTTTATATGTTATTATATTATGGATTTCTTTTTCTTCTAGTTCTATACTTAGTCCAACTAACACACATGCCAACCAAAAACCCAAAGAACTGACAGTAATAACTTATTTACATAAGAGACATGATATGAACTGTTTTATAATATAGAATTAACACAAAACAAAACTGTATCATTCTAGGTCCCACTGAAGATGCCTTAGAGTAAAAAGAGGTGATACATTTCTGGGAGAAATAAATTACAGTGCAGCAAGAAAAGGCAGGATTTATTTACAAAACAAATATTTCTGTGCGTAGTCTGGAGGATGGCCACGTAGACTCGTTAAGTGATGGATTTTTTTGTTGACTGATAAGCAATATCAGGGTGACTTATGAGTAGAAAGATCAATGCCATGCGTGTTTAAAAATTTTCTAGATATTTAATTTGATGATATTATTTTGCTGTGACTAAGTGACAATCTTCTTAAACAAAGACTAGGCCATATTAAAAAATATATTTATGTATTTAAGGGTACATTGGTATGGCGGTTTGAGTAGAGCAATTTATTGCAGAATGAAATTTTCACTCTGCAGCAGAGTGTGTGCTGATATGAAACATCCTAGCAGATTAAAACTTTGTGCCAGACCGAGACTCGAACTCGGGACCTTTGCCTTTCGTGGGAAAATGCTCTACCAACTAAGCTACACAAGGAAGACTCACGCTCCGTCCTCACAGCTTTACTTCTGGCAGTAAATCTTCTCCTACCTTCCAAACTTCACAGAAGCTCTCCTGCGAACCTTGCAGAACCAGCACTCCTGGAAGAAAGGATATTGCGGAGACATGGCTTAGCCCCAGACTGGGGGACATTTCCAGAATGAAATTTTCACTCTGCAGCGGAGTGTGCGCTGATATGAAACTTCCTGGCAGATTAAAATTGTATGCCGGACCGAGACTCGAACTCGGGACCTTTGCCTTTCACAGGCATGCGCTCTACCAATTGAAATACCCAAGCACGACTCACACCACTCACGCCCCGTCCTCACAGCTTTACTTCTGCCAGTATCTCGTCTCCTATCTTCCATACTTCACAGAAGCTCTCCTCTGAACCTTGCAGAACTAGCACTCCTGGAAGAAAGGATATTCCGGAGATATGGCTTAGCATGGAAGCATCCCCTGGCACACAGTTTTAATCTGCCAGGAAGTTTCAATTTGTTGCAGTTTATACAGGGTGTCCCACTCAAACCTCCCTCATTTCAAGGACTCAGTAGAGAAAAGTCACAGTAGATATGACAGTGACAAAATGAACCAAATTGCAGAGCATCTAAAAGAATTTATATTCCCGTTTCAGAAGTGCCAAGTATCGTCACCAGAGTGCAGCATGGTCGCATGAAGTGAAAATGGCGACTCTGCTGCAATGCACGAAAGCGGCAGTCTGGTTTGCAGAAACAAAGTCGCCGATTACTGTGCAAAGAAAATTTCGTCGTGTGTATGAATTTGATCCACCTGATGTGAAAACAATTAAGGAATGGTGTAGGAAGTTTCTGGCAACAGCAAGTGTTGTGAAACATTCTGGCAGTGCATGTTACGGAGCTTCAGAAGAGACAGTGGAGGACATCAGACAATAGTTTCTCAGAAGTCCACGTAAGTCAGTTCGTCAAGCATCTAGGCAACTTAATGCATCGTGTAGTTCACCAGCGTTTTCGTATGTGCGCTTACAAAGTGCAAATTCCGCAACATCTGGCGCCGAACGACAAACCAGGCCGACAACAATTTGTTGCCGATATACTGCAGTGAATTAAAATGGTTGCAGGCTTCCTGAAAAGATGTTTATTCTCAAATGAGGCAACCTTTCATCTATCAGGCAGGGTTAAAAGGCATAATGTTCATATTTGGGGTTCGCAGAATCCTCTCGTTGTCATAGAACATGTTTGTGATAGCCCCAAACTAAAAGTCTGGCGCAGGCTAATGCATGACAGGATTGTTGGACCGTTCTTGTTTGCAGAACGAACAGTGACTGGGTCAGTGTACCTTGACATGTTGGAACCGTTTGTGTAACCTCTGATACAAGATTTGGAACCCAACATCATTTTTCAACAAAATCGAGCTCCGCCGCATTAGTAAACGGCTGTTCGCAAGTTCCTGGATATGAAATTTCCCGATCGTTGGATCGGACGCGGAGGACCCATTGCCTGACCATTACGTTCACCCGATATTAATCTGCTTGATTTCTTCATGTGGGGATTCGTGGAGCACGGTGTGTATGTGACCAAAGTGGAGGATATTCCTACATTGCAACATCATATCACTAATATGATTGCAACAATAACAGAGGAAATGTTACAAAGAACTTGGCAAGAAATTGAATATTGACTCAATATTCTTTTTGCTACAGATGGTTCATTTGTAGAGGAGTATTGATGATAAATAAATAAATTCTTTGAGATGCTCTACAATGTGGTGCATTTTTCATTGTCGTATCTACTGTGTTTTTTTTCCTGGGTCTTTGAAATCAGGGAGGTTTGAGTGGGACAGCCTGTACTTTAAATTCTATGATTTTTTTTTGAATGGTTGGTTACTGATTTGCTGCGTAAGTCTATTGTCTATTATCCAGACAAGTCAGTTTTGAATTCTGCTACTTACCTGCCTATTGGCTTTTGTGACCTGCGTATATGATACGAAAGGTGTTTATTCCACTATTAATTGCTCAATCAGGTTAAACTAGAGGAACTGAGTTTCGCATCTGGTATGAAGTGAGAAGAGTCATATTTTACCCTGATGGTGATGTACTTTTTACATCAACGATGTGTCAAGACTGAGGCCTCAGCCTTTTTAGAAAGGTAGTCAACTGATAAAATTTACAAATCAGTGGAAAATGATAGATAATAATATAGGGATTATTTGGTTAATGAGGTCATATGGTAAGATTTGCTATGTGAATAATTGATAGAAATAACTAAAAATGGGGTGGCCATAGTAAGTGAAATAAGTTGTTTGTAATTGGTATTATGTAATTATAACAGGAATGTAAACATAGGGCTGCAATAATTTGTGGAAAATATCTCATGATATGGTTTGTCTCCCAGTAAATTTCTAACATATGATGATCGTGAGTTCACCGAAATTGTGATGGTACTGAACATTATTGTTCGCAAGTTAGTAAAGAAGTGAATGACGTTATAATCTTTTGTAGCTCTACTGAGAACTGCATTTGTTTGGCTACTCCAGTGACGAATGCGTGTGTTCATAGATTCCTTCCAGATGGGGGATATAAAAGAGTGAATGTGTAATTTAACTGATGTTTCAGGTGACCATGACAGACATTTTGAAAGCAATGAGGTAAGAAATTTTGATGAGATGAAATATTTGTATTTTGAATAGTATGTTTAAGGTTAGCGATGAGCCAACGTAGGGTCTCGTTTCCTTATAGTCATCTTATCTACCCCGTTAGCCTCACAGCTAGTTTTTCTGTACTCTAGAAACACAGACACCTGAAAAATCTCACCTTGACCTGATCGCCGTTTCACTGCCGTACGCAGCCGCTCGTGTGCCAACAAACGGATAACGTTATGTCTCGCGTCACCTCTGATCTGCCTGTGAGCTTTTAAGTATGTTGCGACCCACGTTGAGCTATAACTCTTTACTGTCGCAAAGACAGCATGCTTAGTTGGGACACGGGATTGTTTGGCTCGTTATTGAGATAGCGACCAATTGGTGATTGAGAATAGAGTAGCAATAGGTGCCTGTGAGACTGTGTTTTACAAGTCGTCTGTAGGCATTGCTTCAGGCCATTGAGCCCGTTGTTAGGTTCCATATGAGCTGTGCTGGTAGAATTCACTTCATACTGATGTGCCACGCTACGTATTAAAACGCCCCAGTGCCTCCCGCATATCATTTTATATAGATTAGCTTCGCCTCTACGGGTCTTTGATTTACGCATTCTGTAAATTTAATTTTTTTTTTTTTTTGTAATTTGCACACGAATTACTCCTATAACAAAAACGTTTACTTCAGATAATACATTTTTACTTCAAACAAAAATATAAATAAGACTTAAAATGTAAGTTTATACACTAGTGTATTTATTTGATTGTGATGTGTACACTTATTCTTTCTGTAGGTAGAAAACTATTTTTTGTGCTTCAACACAATGCCATCTTTGTACTTTAGCGCCATCTAGCGGAGCTGCTTTCCACATTTTTGTCGTAGCAACATGTAGCCAGATTGCACTCTTGCTTCTTGTAATTAACTTTGACGTCATGTATTGTACCAATAGAACTTCGGTTGGTGCAGTTTCTGTTGTGTTCATGTGTTTCATTGATGTTGCTCTCATGTGTCTCAATTTAAGTTTTTCATATTTTGTTAAATGTTACTGCATATAAGTATCTCAATATATGCTATGTATTTTTCATTTACTTCCTTTTAAAATGGCTTAATATTAAAGCGCATAAGGGGTAATGAAATATGACAAAGATTGTGGTCAAGACAGAGGCTTTATTGTAAGGTTAATGTTGTTGATTCCACAGGTGACAAACTTTTGCGAGCAATGTCAAGAAGATACAGAGGACGTGATCTCATATATCGTAATGGTGATGACATTGGAGAATGTGGATCAATTTGTTAATTGGACTTCCAGTTATTCTCCACTGATTGCTTAATCTACTTATTGATAGGTGGTTTTAGACATGACTGACACTCGTAAGAGTAAATATGCTGATTTTATGTGGCACTAGATTACCCCCCCCCCCCCCACCACCACCGCCGCCATCATCATCATCACCACCACCCCGCAATTGGTGATGTCTAACATGCATCTGCATGCAGTTTGTTACATCATGAAGACGCTGTAACGAAAAATTGCTATGTTAACAGCGAGTAATTTTTTGAAGATTGCTGAATCGATCTGGATATGCAAGAGTGTGTTGACTTTTCTCTCTTATAACTTGAGCTAGTGCTTTTGTCAGCAGGTTGGGGAATAATTTGGGCATTGATAGTAATGCCATTCTATTTCATAGCGAATTTGTGACAAACGATGAGTGGTTCACAAAATTAGTAGTTCTGGAGCCAACCAGCTCTTGAGTGAGGGTTGTGTCTGTTGTAAATTTGTGTCCCATATTCCATCTCCGACTAATTGCGTAGTTTGAGTTGTCTTAAAACTCAGTGTGTGGTAGTAGTGGAGATATCCCACAACAGTAGATTCTGGGTGATGAATTTTGAGACACGTCTGACATAGCTAAAAATCGGTATAATTGATCCATGGCTTAATATTAAGACATCATGGTACCTTATCAATGTTGTGTAGACAACTGGTTTCTCCAACACCATGGATGCATATGAATACGATGCTATCTCTCACCCTATCTTCATTCAAACTTCTCTACATTAATTAAAATACATTGATTTGCGAATTTTTGTCATTTCCGTGTAAAGAATTGTTTGCAACGCACATTGAGCTTTGATACAGTACGTTCAGCTCTTTCACTGAACATTCATATGTTCATCACTTATTCATTAACTTACGTACGGAACTACCGATCAAATCAAGTGGTGTATATTTGAAGAGTACTTTCAACGTTGTCAGCGTGCCATTACTCATTGATTTATGGATGGACAGACATGTTCAGTACTGTATTTATTTAGTGTTCCAAATATTACATTTACCACAGATGAGAAAAGGGCACTGCCTAACGGTATGAGAAACACACGTGGAATGTCAATGTACTGACTGGAGCGAACTGTAAGATGTCAGTCGAAGAGAGATAAGAACTCTACCTAGCAGGATGATGATGCTAGGCGGACTGATAGAAGACTTAAGGACTAGTTGGCGGCTACGATGGATGACCAGCAATATGTTATTCTGCAGGGATACAATCCTTGTACGACCAGCGATCTAACAGCTAACCTGCAAAGAGCGTCGTAACACCGTCTCTAGTACTTACAAAACTCGCCATTGAGGTCTGATGAAAGATTATGAGCTACCGATAAGCACTTATGGAAACGTTGCATGGGAAGAACTGCCACTCTACGCCTGTGAGCGAATAACTTTATCGAATTGCTCCACCAGCTTCCACTTATGACATTACCTCTTGTCATCATCAAGTCTTTCGATAGGCCACCAAAAGTCATTTTCAGTTCCGCTACTGGAGCTGGAGACGTCTCTCACCGTACATATCCTCCGAAGAACACTTCCGTGTTTATATGACAGTGTCTATGCACTAAAACTGATTCAATAAGTGTGATGAAACAACATTTTGGCCCTCTCTCTCTCTGTAAACGAACTGTTTACCTAAAGATCAATGTTGTTTGCCTACCTAACGTGCTAAGTTTTATGTAATGGCATCATTTCGATTTGATTTTGTGGGCTGGAAAGAGCAAGAGTTCTCCTTATCTGCTTCAGAGACTTATATGATTTTACTCTATTTGTCTTTCGACATTTCACATGGAATACATGGAATAGTGAAACCACAGGGGCTCCTGTCGTCTGGCTCACAGACACACACATCTGTTTAAGAATTTTGTTTCTATGTTTGTGTTAGTATAGGAAGTTCTCATGCACTAGTGAGGGCGTATAGTCTCCTTTCCTACTGCCTCACAATGTGAATATAGCAGCCTCTTAATCGCGGCTTCGTCTGCATACTCACATATCACTTATATTCCACACATCTCTTCCTCCCACTTGTCCCTTCCATCACGTCCTCACGCCTCACTGTACATCTCGTCATCCCTAATCTCTCTCCCTCTTTACATCTCGCTCTCCAACCTCCAACTGTTCACTACTGCTTCCATCCCTTCTCTGCCTATCTCCTCCTCCACCTGTTTCTCTGTTCAACCTATTCTTCCCACTTTCTGCACATCTCCTTTCCCCCCTGTCTCAGTCCATCACTGCATCCCTCTCTTCTCCTTCCATTGTTTTTATACGTCGCTTTTTCCATTTCTCACTGTCAATTTCCTTCTCCTCCACATTCTGTCCATTTTCTATTTCCCCCTTCTTCATCCATCTTCGTATCCCCCTTTTTAAATCTCCTCTTCTGCCCTCTCTCTGTCCATCATCTCCTATCCCCCTCTGTCGAGCTCCTCCTCCTTCCTTTCTCAGACAATCTCCTACTCCTGCCTCTCACTGTCCATCTCTTCCTTCCCCCTATCGCTGTCAATATCCTAATCTTCTCTTTCTTTCTACATCTCCTCCTCCTCTTCCCTCTCGCCATCTATATCCTCATCCCCTCTTTGTTCATTTTCCCCTCACCATTCCTTGTCTATCTTCTTCTCTCCACTTTCTGTCCACATCCAACTCAACATTCTCTCTGCGAAACTCTTCCTCCTACCTCCTTGCAACCATCTTATTCTCCCTGTTCTTTGTTTCCATCCTCTCTTCCCACCTCTCTCACTGTATATATTTTCATCTCCCCACTCACTAGCTGTCTCTCCTCTGCCTGTTCATCTCCATATTCGCCATCCCCCAGTGGTAGCTAGGTGGTTCTCACACCATCCCCCTCAAGTTGTTTCATTCCAGACAGTAAATGTTACATTTGTTATAAGATTTTTTGCAGTCGATTCGGTAATTCAGGCGATGTGGAACACACACACACACACACACACACAGTGTCTTGTTTTAACTTGAGACAACTAAATATCTCTAAAACGGCTAATCACAAAGAAAAAGATTTCTAGCTTTAAAGTTAAGATTGGTAAAGAGGACAACTCACTGGCCACTTCCTAACCATCCCCTCTGCGAGGGCGGCTTCAGCATTGTATTTTAAAATGGGAACCTCTCATTTTTATTCCGTATTGAAATTCTACGCCAAAATACACGTTTAGTTTACTGAAACCATTGTTTCCCATTCGTTGTAGATGGCGCTGTAGCCGACAAGTTTCTGGTATGCCTGATTTTAGAGTTAAGGGCCGATGCGTCTGATTCCATTTACGACGTAAACGTAGGCCTTTGTGTTCTAAAGGTTGATATTTATGTTCGAATTTACTTTAGTGTTGCAAATCTCATTGTAAAGAACGACAGCAGTTTCAATATCTGGTTAGAAACTAGGTTTAGCTTGATGCAATAATAAGGATGTGGATGCAACAGTTTTATGGTCCCATTGTGAAATATCGGTGAGTCCCTTTATCTCTCTCTATTCGGGTCTATTCGGGTGCTTTATTTAGGTAAGTCTGGTCGCCTCTCATCATTGGGGTGCTTGCGTTCGGTGAGTATCCACGGCATATGTGCTTGTCGCTATCAGTTCATAGACAGTTACAATGGTTGTGGTTTGTATTCTGCCATTAGCCACGAAGCGGCCATCGCAAGAGTTACGGCGGCTGGGCGGAAACCACAGAGGTATCAATCACCCTACTAGAGCGTTTAGAGAACGGCCACCGAAGCCAAGCATTCCGATGTTTTGGCGACTCACCACAACCAACCCCGTAGGTAACATAAAACTACGTTACCATACAGGCAGCCTACTTGACAGAAATATCAACATCTACATGCATTATTTGTTATGTACTATCACATTTTGAACACTCAAATACCGTCTGAATATCAACATTAGCCGTTAGAACGCAAAGATTTACATTTGTGTTGTAAATTACATATAAAATCAAACGCGTGGAATCTTAATTGTGAAAACAGGCACGCTTGATATTTCTCGATCGCATCACTATCTGCTGCAAATGGGAAACAATGTTTTGAGTAAATTGTATGTTTTGGGGTAGAATCCGCATATAAAATAAAAATGGTGTGTTCCCATTTCAAAAAACAAAATCGATCCCACCCCGCAGGAGGGGTGGCTAGGATTTGGTCAGTCATAGCACAGGCGGATGTCTCCTTTACTATATTAACTTTTCTACTAGAAAATTTTTTTATATGATTCGTTTCGTTTTCGAGATATTTTGTTCTCTCAGGTACAAATAAATACCGGGTGATTCAGTTGCCCGTAGGCATGGGTTTTCTGCAACACGTAATGCCTTCAAAAACCACATGCAAGATTCTCATATTCTCTAGCGTGCTATGCACAAACTATTGGTCCTACAGAAAAAATGAATAGGACATTTTTTGTTAGAAATTTTATATAGTTAAATTTTGTATTTGCATACGTTTCTGCTGGAGGCTGTAGTTTTTGAATCAGTCAAGGAAATCGCACAGAAGTGATTTTCAAAAGTTTTTCTCTTGAATGAGTCGAAAACCATGGCTTACAGCGAAAATACACTCCTGGAAATTGAAATAAGAACACCGTGAATTCATTGTCCCAGGAAGGGGAAACTTTATTGACACATTCCTGGGGTCAGATACATCACATGATCACACTGACAGAACCACAGGCACATAGACACAGGCAACAGAGCATGCACAATGTCGGCACTAGTACAGTGTATATCCACCTTTCGCAGCAATGCAGGCTGCTATTCTCCCATGGAGACGATCGTAGAGATGCTGGATGTAGTCCTGTGGAACGGCTTGCCATGCCATTTCCACCTGGCGCTTCAGTTGGACCAGCGTTCGTGCTGGACGTGCAGACCGCGTGAGACGACGCTTCATCCAGTCCCAAACATGCTCAATGGGGGACAGATCCGGAGATCTTGCTGGTCAGGGTAGTTGACTTACACCTTCTAGAGCACGTTGGGTGGCACGGGATACATGCGGACGTGCATTGTCCTGTTGGAACAGCAGGTTCCCTTGCCGGTCTAGGAATGGTAGAACGATGGGTTCGATGACGGTTTGGATGTACCGTGCACTATTCAGTGTCCCCTCGACGATCACCAGTGGTGTACGGCCAGTGTAGGAGATCGCTCCCCACACCATGATGCCGGGTGTTGGCCCTGTGTGCCTCGGTCGTATGCAGTCCTGATTGTGGCGCTCACCTGCACGGCGCCAAACACGCATACGACCATCATTGTCACCAAGGCAGAAGCGACTCTCATCGCTGAAGACGACACGTCTCCATTCGTCCCTCCATTCACGCCTGTCGCGACACCACTGGAGGCGGACTGCACGATGTTGGGGCGTGAGCGGAAGACGGCCTAACGGTGTGCGGGACCGTAGCCCAGCTTCATGGAGACGGTTGCGAATGGTCCTCGCCGATACCCCAGGAGCAACAGTGTCCCTAATTTGCTGGGAAGTGGCGGTGCGGTCCCCTACGGCACTGCGTAGGATCCTACGGTCTTGGCGTGCATCCGTGCGTCGCTGCGGTCCGGTCCCAGGTCGACGGGCACGTGCACCTTCCGCCGACCACTGGCGACAACATCGATGTACTGTGGAGACCTCACGCCCCACGTGTTGAGCAATTCGGCGGTACGTCCACCCGGCCTCCCGCATGCCCACTATACGCCCTCGCTCAAAGTCCGTCAACTGCACATACGGTTCACGTCCACGCTGTCGCGGCATGCTACCAGTGTTAAAGACTGCGATGGAGCTCCGTATGCCACGGCAAACTGGCTGACACTGACGGCGGCGGTGCACAAATGCTGCGCAGCTTGCGCCATTCGACGGCCAAGACCGCGGTTCCTGGTGTGTCCGCTGTGCCGTGCGTGTGATCATTGCTTGTACAGCCCTCTCGCAGTGTCCGGAGCAAGTATGGTGGGTCTGACACACCGGTGTCAATGTGTTCTTTTTTCCATTTCCAGGAGTGTATATCTTGCTGCAAAATTTAACTGCATTTAATTTCCTACAGAACATCCCTGCCCATTTTTTCTGTAGGTTTAATAATTTTCGCGTATCGAGCGAGACAGTATGAGAACCTGGCGAGACATAGCTTCACAAATTGAGCAAGTCAATATTGCACTGGTCCACCTTTGGCACACATGCAAGAAGTTCTAGATGTAGATCAAGTTATACAGCTTCACATTGAGTTCTTGGATATCCTTCTGAGGGCTATCGTGCCATGTTCTCTCGAATTGGCACGTTAGATCATCAATATGCCGAGCTGGTTTGAAGGCCCTGCCCATAATGCTCCAAACGTTCTGAATTGGGGAGAGATCCGGCGACCTTGGTATGGTTTGGCAAGCAAACGCGTAAGCACGCACGCACGCACACACACACACACACACCCACACACACACACACACACACACACACACACACACACACACACACGATTATAATTAAACTTCCAAAAAACTGTAGAAATAACGCCACTGGTCAGAATGACGTCAAATTGCAACGGAATATTATCGAAAGGGGAAGACGTTTGGCAGAAGAAAAATTAATAGTTACAAAATGTAGCAATAGATGGCGCTGTAAGTATCATAATTTAATAGTGGTCGACTACAAATGACAAATGAATCATACAACAATGCGTAAGGTCTACGTTTGACGTTAAAGAAACTGCACTACTCAGTGTGCATGGGTGTACAGGTGTGATACTGTTACTTGCGTAGGCCCATCCACCACGGCAAGGTCATATTACATCGGATGTGAAAAACCGGTTTTTAGTTGTCCTGAGGCCAAAAACCGCATACATAACATCAATCAAATTCAAATCGGATTATTAATTTCCGTCTGACTGGCGCAAAACATTTTCAATATGCTGTCCACCGTTTTCCGCAACAAGTTGAAATCGATAAACAGCATGTTCCACAACTGATGGAAGTGTTTCCGGGGTCACGTTCAGAATGTGTTGCGCAATACGTGCCTTCAATCCAGCTAAGTTTGCAGTGTGAACACTGAACACAACATCTTTCAAATGGCCCCACAGCCGGAAGTCACATCGATTAAGATCAGGTGATCGGGACTTGCAGGCTGTAGGGAAATGGCTACTGATAGTCCTAGCATTTCCGAAACGGCGCTTCAGCAGCTGCGTAACTGGATTCGCAATGTGCGGAGGTGCGCCATCTTGCATAAAAATGATCCCATCCACACATTCGCACTGTTGGAGAGCTGGAGTGACGTGGTTGCGCGAAAGACACTAATAGCGCTTACCAGCAGCGGAAAAGGTAACAGGACAGGAAGCGTCCTCAAAATCTTCCACGCCCAATCACTGTCCAAATCCATGCGAGTAAGAAATTCTAAAACAAAGGTCTCTCTTGCTGGCAGGTCAAAAGGAAGCAAGTCGTGCACATGGATAATTTTGAATGGATAGCAAAGAAGGATGTTTCGTAGGATTTTACGCACCGTGCTCACGGGTGTGTCCAGTGTTCTGGCAATTCTCCGTACACTACACGTTTGCACACCACCACGCGTCTCCTCCTGCAGTGCCGTGCCACTGCTTGCACTGACATAGAATCAATTCGTTTCCTCCCTCTACCAGCTTGCACACCAAAAGAACCCGTCTTTTCGAATTTCCGAATCATTTTCTCCAGACCTGAGGCAGACGTCGGACCAACGCCTTTTTACAAACCCATCAGTGTCCGGAACTTCTGCAGAAAGACATGTGCAGTCATCATTCTCGTAATACAGCTTTACAGGTAACGCGCGATCCTGCATTGAGACAGTCATAGCGACCGTCGCAGAGGCTAGATGAGGAAAAGCCTAAGTACCCGGCGTGTTAATACCAACTTCAATGGGTCGTGCTCATGACAGGTGTTTTCATTTACGTATTCTGACACATACGTTTTGCCCCTTCTCCGATGATATTCCGTTGCAATTTGATGTCATTCTGACCAATAGTGTTATTTTTGATGCGTTTTGAAAGTTTAACTTTAATTATAATCACCCTATATCGCTCCACATCCGTGTTGGTACCTCCAAGAACATCACTGACTGTCTTCCAGCACGTCTAACTACTGTCAGCATTGCAAAAGATAGTTATTCAGGCTTCTGACAGGTGGTCACATTAACGTTACTTGGTATTTACATGAAAGATACTTTCGTGGCTGTATTGCTTTGTTTGTATGTTTTGGAAAAAGGGCAGCAGTTTCTCGTATATGTCTGAGGTTTTGTCTTTTACTTTTAATTGAATTCCATGCACCTATCATAATATATTAGCGATTGCTTGTTTCATGATCTTATTTTGTGTTCGGTCTATGACTAAAGCTAAATCTCTATCTTTATTCGGCCAAGGAATAACCTTTTTAAAAAGGTCAAGAGTTCAGTTAATTGCAGGAATGTCTCCAACTGTGGGATTAGTAGAAAATATTCTAGAAATCATTTTATTTGTGTGGGAGAGCGGTGAAAGGCACAGATGACCTTTTATGCCTTGTGTCCATGCACGCTACGTTAGTCACTGGTCAGCCTCGAAAGATCTGTTTCCTTCTAATTGTCCACTAGCAAAATTCACCTCTCTCTGTAAACTGCAACGTGTGTCTTGACGGATCACGTGAGCCTTGGCTGAAGCAAGAAAATATGTGTGCTACGCAGCAGAACTTGATTGGTGGGCCTTGTGACCAGCAGAGAAAGGCACTCTGTTTCCTTTCCTGCTGCAGTGACAACTGTATACACCAGTTATCCTCATAGTACACGTGCTTTGTCTTGGTATAGTGAGGTGGATGCACTGAGGTGATTTCGTTCAGTTATGGTGAGATTGTTTCGGCCTAGCACATCTCAACTGAATTTGCGTGATTGTAAATTATGTGACCTTTCAGACGGTGCATTACTCAGTCCAATTTGCCGTGGGAAACGCCAGATCTTTCTTCGCGCTCTGTTTCTTTTGAACGAGTGGGGATCAAAACCTAATTTAGTCAGTCAAGGTCTCAAATGACGTATTGTCTCACTCGTGAGAAAGTCTTTTGTCTATTGTTTCAGCTGCAACGTGAAAGCACAGATCCATTTGATTGTATTTACACGCGAATTATTTGATCCAATAAACGAATACTGATTGTTATATTCGGTTTGCGTATTGTTGGGATCTTTTGAATTCTTTGTCTTTTTCCTTGGTCTTCAATGAGAGTTTCCACGTGACCATTACCTTCAAATGAATCTAGTCAATAACTACTTTCTATAAACATATTTTATTCGTTTTTATGCTGTTAAAAATTTGGGTGAAGTATCTGGCAGTAAGAGATTAGTGCACTTTCTGTGCCAGCTTTGTAGAAAACCGGCACCTATTGACCTCTGAAGTTTGAGTTGCCTACATTCAGTGGTAGGGCTTTGGCGCCTGGTTGATGACAACAATTGTGTGGGGGATTCTTGTTACCAATGTTGCATTGCAGACTACACTTCGTACCAGTGTGACTTGTCAGAGAGCGCATTGTACCAGTGTGGCGTAGCAGAGAGTGCTTCGTACTAATGTTATGTTCCACAGAATGCTTCGTACTAAAACGTTCATTGCAGAAACCTAAGAAAAAAAATACCCTCACGCACACACACACACACACACACACACACACACACACACACACACATTAAATCTTCGAATGACAGCCTGCTATTCTACCGGTCATTAGAAAGTAACAGCCCATCAGTACGTAGCCCATGGGCTCCATTTCGATCATTGCACCCCAGTTATGGCAGGGCACAATGGGATCCTTAAGTCCTTCTGAACAAGGTAAGGAGTCGTACGAGGTGCGTTCTATCGCCAGTTCTGTTTGATATCCAAGGAGAATATATTTTGAGTCTCTATTAGTAGGGAGGATCTAGAGTCAGTAATGTAAGATGTTTTGATGACACCACGCTGTCCACATAACCGCAAGTCGAAATATAGGAGTTACTGGAGAGATTTAAGAGAGAAAGTGAACACCTGGGGTAATGAGTGAATAAGCAGAAGACCGAGATCATGATACTGACAGAGGTGAGTCACTGCCAGATATTGATGGACTCTAACAATAGGAGCAAGTATATAAGTTTGTCTACCGGGCTCTGTAATGAAACAGGGTGGCGGTACATGGAAAATACGATGTCGAATTGTTCTGGTTAGAGATGCTGCATCGAAAGTGACAATGTAAGTAGGCTGTTTAGGTTTTTATGTTGGTAACGCCACGTAGCGCTCTATATGAAAATCACTGACTGTGCTGTGTGCAGTCTGTGGCTGGTTGGCGTTGTTGTAATATTCACTATTGTAGTGTTGGGCAGTTGGATGTGAACAGCTCGTAGCTTTGCGCAGTTGGAGGTATATTTTATAACTTTTGAACATTATTAAGGTAAATATATTCTTTGTTTTCTATCAAAATCTTTCATTTGCTAACTATGCCTATCAGTAGTTAGTGCCTTCAGTAGTTTGAATCTTTTATTTAGCTGGCAATATTGCCTTCATGGACTGATATATATATATATATATATATATATATATATATATATATATATATATATATATAATGACTTTTGAGCACTATTAAGGTAAATACATTGTTTGTTCTCTATCAAAATCTTTCATTTGCTGACTATGCCTATCAGTAGTCAGTGCCTTCAGTAGTTTGAATCTTTTATTTAGCTGGCAGTATTGGCGCTCTATGTATTGCAGTAGTTCGAGTAACGAAGATTTTTGTGAGGTAAGTGATTCATGAAAGGTATAAGTTATTATTAGTCAGGGCCAGTCTTTTGTAGGGATTTTTCAAAGCCAGACTCCGTTGCGCAAAAAATATTGTGTGTCAGTTTAAGCACAGCCATTTATAATTTTTCTAAGGGGACGTTTCAACAATGATTTGGAAAGACTGGGCCTTAACCCGACACTAAATTGAGAGTGCTGGAAAAAATAGCTCAATGGTATCGCAGAAAATTGATGCTTTTGAGCTGCAGAGATACAGGAATTTCCTGAGAATATAATGGATGAAAAAATAAACCTACAAATCAATCCTTCAAGACATCAGGGTAGAAAAGTGCTTGTCGAGAATATGTTTCCAGGTAATACTGCAGTTCTTCGGTCACGTAGTTAAGCAACAAATGAATAATTTGGAGAATCAATGAGAAAAGATTACAGGGAAGACACTACATATAGAAGGTAGAATACGTAAAGGAGAAGACAAACCAGACGTTCGGCGAGCTACTCCGAGATACAGAATTTCTAATTTAACAGGTAACCACTGATCACGGTAACCTTTTCCAGTTATGCAGTAATGGCGATATGTTCCACCACGGAAGTTACTGATTAACAACAGGATAGTGTTTCAGCCTCTGCTTTTATAGAAGTTTACGCCAACTTTTCCGCGAATGAACCGAAGCACTGAAATACTTTTACCTTATGGACCGACGTATTGTTTTCAACTTGTGTGTCATACTTTCTACCAAATTCTTCCGACCATTTACGAATGACATGGATAAGGAGGACCGCTCCGTTTGTAACCCCTACAATGACCCTCTGCATTCTCACTCGTCACGTGACTAGTAGCGTTTGAGCATCGCTGACGACAGACAAATAATAAGACGCCCCTGCAGAGAAAAAGCGCACTAGAAGCCAGCTATAAGTATGGAGTGCAATATCACTAGATCATTACACTAAAGATACCAGTGATCCTAACATCCCTCCAGTGATTTTTCTTTCCAAAAACCCCAGCAATTATTTCTAAGAAATCATAAAGAAGCTACAAGTCACAAAGAAAATTTGAGAACAGCAGGAAGATCCACAAGGTAACAAATAACGAACAACCTGGTAATGGCTCCTCCTGAGTCATCATTCTGTAATATAATATCAGGCAAACGTCACATTGTCCTGTCCCTGAACCAATAATTGCATACCTGTCACATTTTCGTTAGATGCATGATAAGTAGACATAGAACATACATGTAAATCGATTGGTAGTATATTTAGAGTAAACAACAAAAGTCAAAGGTGCCTTGTACAAATATCAATGAAAATAGTGTGAAAAGTACCCAATGCACTCCGATTAAATGTATGTTCCGCACAGTTAATTCTTATCATTAACTCTTCCTGTGAGAAAGATGATGGATTACTAATGTTAGCTTATTTTCATACAAATCTAGAGTAATTATGTGCACATGTAGCGAAGGAAGACAGTACCATTACCAAGTCATCACCTCTTAAAAATTAAAAGAAACATTCCATACTTTTCTATTTTATCTAGTTCAACAACACTGAATATACTTATGATTTTACCGCTTTCAAACAGATTCACGTAAGCTGGGCATCTATGTCAAATGTACTATACATATAGCTGTAGTTTAGTACATAGAATCAAACAAAGAAAAAGTAAATATTCATACACTAGAATCTAATTAATTGCCAACTTGCTGCCTAACGTGGTAAAGCATCTGAACACTGTACATAAAATGGAGTGTCTTTACTCAGGTGAAAATCCATTTAACTTACGCAAATTGTGTCAATACCACAAGCTAGAGAAAAACGAAGTACTAGAATATTTACTATCGACTTTTACTTTCAGTCAAGGAAAAACGTTTTACTGTATATTGCCACTACCTTAGGCATAGGAGAAAAAGTAGAATATATATATCAAGGACAAATAATAAGGCATCAAATATTCTCCATGAATGTAATGTATGCACTGCATGGCCTTTGAAATACGTTCGTTAAATCCCAAATATTCATTGTAAGTCTATTCGCTATAATTGAATCATAATTTAATATCTACTTCACAGCCCATATTGTTCTCGCTTTGAACAGATAGCTTCTTTCTGTGCTGCGCTTCCTTGTGATAGTTCTTGAAACGTGGTGGTCTCGACTCCAATTTGTCCATTTGTGACGTCACACCAAGCTCGCGTGAAACATTAACAGATGCATGCGATAGGAATATTGCATTCAGCATATTTTCTCTTCTGCATTTGTGTGTTCTGTAACGGATGAATGCCTCGTGTTTAATTTGACTGAATAATATTTTAGCCAGAAGTTTCTCAAAATGAGTGATTGTAATAGTGATATGGTAGTAAGTGTTCTTAGTGAATCTTCACGGTCATTCAGTGGAAAGTTAGAACTTGTTAAAAGTGGTCGACCTATCCTCTGTCTCAGCAAATTAAAGACAGAACAATCCAGAAATTTCACACGAACGTTTCATCCTGACATTTACAGGAAAACATTTCGATTATGCGTGCAGTGCAACATTGCGTAAATTTTTCTGTTGGTCATGTTTTTATTTTTTTTCGGAAAGGGCAAAACGATGGATCTACCTGGGAAAGTGAATGTGGTGGTTATTCGGAGCTTAATAATTTGCGCACTGGAATATCAAGGCATGAAAAATCAGAAACTCCTATGTAGGTATGCATGGATAGCCGTGGGCACATTTTGTAAAACAATAATTGATCGGCAGTTAGATGAACAGAAATGTGCGAGCATGATAAAGCACAATGAAGCAACGAAACAGAACCGGAAAATACTTAAGGTATCAGCAGCAGGCACCTGAGTTACTACGTCGAGGACACAGGAAATGCAGCGACTCCAGCAGTCGAGGTACTTATGTGGAGTAAATTCATATGTTGGGTGAGTCTGACGACGAATTTAGAACGCACTTGTATACAGCCTCTGTGTTCATCGAATTATCTCCTCTCATTCGAAATAATTTAATTCAGAGCTTATGTGGTGTTATGAACTCAGATGCAAAACTCGACGTTTGCTGCTATTTTGCTAGATGAAATGTCGGACGTCACAAATCTTACGCAACTATCAATTTTATTCAGATGTACAGGGTGTCTCTTCTCAGAGTTGTCAGCCGCATTTTGTCATGAATTTCGGCTAATATCTGCAGTTTCGTTTCTGTATTGTGTAACTGGTGTCAGCCCAAACAAATACTGCTAACCACGTCATTCACGCGACGCTCATTGTCGATAGAAAGTGTCGATTTGTTTCCTGTTACCAATAAAATTATTTTTAGAGTTGAACTCCTCGGCAGATCGCTGCAGACCTTGCAACCGCTACCGGCACAGATCTCACTCTGCCAGAACCAATTGGCTTCGGTTTCGTATGCTCTGAAGCCTGTAAAATGGATCCCATTTCTACCACGAAATCGTATAGAATGAGTTCGTTAGTGCAGGCAGCATGTCGGTAGGGGTCAGCAACAGTGGTCCGGAGTGCTGTTCTCTGACGAATTCCACTCCACCGTAGCATGTGGTTTTGGTCACCAGTTAGTGTGGAGAGAGGGGCAACACGTTAGACACCACAGAACGTTCATGAACGATATCGATACAGCCTAGGCGTTACGGTGTGGGCGGGTATTATGCAGAAGGGCCAAACACCGCTGCATTCTTTGCACAGGTGCCGTTACAGCACAGCGGTATTGCAGGTAGATTATTCTAAATAATATTCATCTATTTAGGGGTGGGTTATGTCCAGGTTTTCCTGTTTATGGATGACAGTAGTCTCCCTTCCTCTTCCTCCACACACACACACACACACACACACACACACACACACACACACAGAACCACTGAGGTGGCAGACACAATGGAAAGTGAAGATACTGAAACTGAGTGTATCGGCTGTCCTGCGTGCTCTCCGGACCTAAACGATAAAGAGCATACTTGGGAAGGTTTTTGGCCGACGTGTTTCTTTACGAACACCCCGTCTCCGCAGCGTGCAAAAACTGAAAACCGCCTTGAGACAGGAGTGGAACAATATCCCCCAATGACTCATTAACAGATTGTGAGTCATCATGAATAACAAATGCAAAATGTGCATTCGTGTCCGAGGAGGGCGTATTCCTTACTGAGAGTCCGATATCGACTTTATACTGGGAGCTTGACCTGTGTCAAAAATGACCGTTGTTTATCTCTGTCATCTTGCTTTCGTATGTGGTGAAGTCTGTACCATTTTTCGTTATAAGTATACCTCCACCTCTATTACGTATGTACTGTGGTTCATGTCGTCCATCACTGCCTGTTACTATTCCTGTACAACAATGTTTCTGTTCCTTATCAGCTGTCAAGCAGCGTATAATGACGTAGTTAACAGTCAGATTTGATTCTCTGCCTGACCTAAAGTTCGCAGAAGTTTTTAACTCAAAGAAGTTCTCAAGATTTGCAGATCCTATTCATCAGGAGACGTCCGGAAAATTAAGGACTATATATGGGATCATTTTTATAGTATCAGGTTAAAGTGCCAAGTGAGTATTGTGTTAATGTCACAACATCTCGAAGTCAAGTCTGTGAAGGAAATACAACGTTTCCTGTATCAAAATGAACTTAATGTTCCACTTCCAGAACTCAATTAGCTCTGTGAACGATTACATCACAATCAATAGAAAATCGTTTTCGGCACTGAGAAGAACAAAGACCTTTATTAGGAAGGACAAAGTAGTCTGTCAGCACTTCCCATCATGTCCACAGAAAAGGATCTGGCGGTGCAGGTGAAAGTTAGGAACTTATTTTTCGACGGCGTTACTGAGGAGTTCTGCAACAAGAACCGCAGAGCGGAGTTCCACTACAGATAAAATCATGATGAGTGAGCAATATCACATTTACATACAATTGATAGGTTTAATGTTGCATGCCCCACCAACATTTGCAGGGTACACCACTGCATGGAAGATTAACTGTTATTAGCTATCATGACATAAAGGAATTGATATGAAGTTTATTTTTGTGGACGTAATGTAATAAAGGTAGAAAATGTATTTATAGTTGAAACACATTAAGAAACGCAATCAGTACAAGTTGAAGATCAATTCCCTGAAACAGAACACTTGCAAACATGTGTAACTGACGTTTTATTTTTCCACATACCAGATTAAGCAATACAGGTGTTCGTAGCAGCTCGTTTCGATTTTTTTCTACTGGTGAGAACGCAGGGCGAACACGTCGGGCATCAATTGTTGCGTAGTGGCTGGTGGCACGTTTGTACGTCAGCGACCTCCGGCACTCGAGCGTGCAGTGAACAGAATGTCCGCACAGCCTTTCTGCGCACAAATTCCATGATGGCAGCAGGGGGTGGTGCACCGAAGCGTAACCGCAGCCCCGCGCGTCGTGGCTTCATCTTGCTGTGGACATAGCAAGGTGGAAGGGGGAATGAGCCGTGGTAAAAACTGCTGTGTTGAAGAGCGCGCCGCAGCGCGTAGTGTGAAGGAGTCGTCCTCTGTTTCTGGCGGTGGCGCCGCTGTGGCAATCCCAGCTTTGGTGTCTCCCTCTGGTGGGAAAGGGGAAAGGTTGCCTGTTCACGTGCATTTACGGGGCACTATGAGCTCGCCAGTCGGTCAGTTGGTCATCTGGGTCAGTGTGGGGCAGTCAAAAGAGAGCGGCAAGATTCTCAGCCCGAAAGCTCATACCGTCAAAAATTTGTTCTTTCTACCTCTGAATAAATTGTAACTCGATATTTAGAGGGTGCTTTCTGATTATAATTTTAAATCTGTTTCTAAGAAAAAAGGCTTTTAGGAATAAAATTTCCATTTGTTGAAAGAAATTTGATTTGTTTTCATCAGTTACCCACTGGCAACTACTTCCACACTCACATAGTGTGATTAAATGTGTTAATGTTCTTGATTAATCGCTAGCAAATTAAGTAATTTCTTAAGAAAAGGTTTTGAAACTAAATTCACGGTTCAAGGAACTGTATTAAATTGTAGCCACCCTCATCTGTTGCCTTGGAAGCTCATCGGACATGTAAATAACTGAGTGGCTCAGCATCCACATGTCCTACAAACTAAATCAAAACGTACCAAGAAGGTAACAACGAGACTTCTCCATAAGTGTCCAAATGGCAAATAAACTGTTCAGTAAAAATGACAACCTTCATTGCTACTAACTCAACCCACAACATGTTAATACAAATAATACGGATTACTAAATAAATCAGGCTTAATAAATATTTGGAAGTTCTGTTATTTTGTTTACGGCACTCAACCATCTTGCGGGACTAGAACATGGGTAACGGCATTCTTGCCACTGTCATCATCGTCTCCTTGCGCTGCTTCTTTCCTCTCTTCTTCCACTGTGAAGTTCTAGTGAATCTGGCATTGCTGAATATGTATGAGAACTGGATATATGCCCTAATCTACTTCTCACCCGTCTCTCTGACCATCTCCTCCTAATTCTGAAAAAAATGGTTCAAATGGCTCTGAGCACTATGGGACTTAACTTCTGAGGTCATCAGTCCTCTAGAACTTAGAACTACTTAAACGTAACTAACCTAAGAACATCACACACATCCATGCCCGAGGCAGGATTCGAACCTGCGACCGTAGCGGGCGCGGTTCCAGACTGAAGCGCCCAGAACCGCTCGGCCACTCCGGCAGTCCCTAATTCTCATCTCTCTCCAACATTCTCTCTCTTTTTCTGTCCATCTCCTCCTTCTCCCGACCTATGTCTATTTCCTTCACCCTGCTGTCTGTCTATCTCCTCTTCCTCCCTCTCTCTTACCTGATCGTTGTTAATTGTTACTGCAAAGCGAAAAGTTGACTGTGAACCAAAGTCGCTTAAAATACATCGATAAATCCGTTGGAATACGGGGTCTGAGAGAGACCTCTCCAACTCCGGGGTCTGTAAGTACTGTAACGTCAGCCTGCCGGGGTGACCGAGCGGTTCTTTTTGGAACCGCGCGACCGCTACGGTCGCAGGTTCGAATCCTGCCTCGGGCATGGATGTGTGTGATGTCCTTAGGTTAGTTAGGTTTAAGTAGTTCTAAGTTCTAGGGGACTGATGACCTCAGAAGTTGTCCCACAGTGCTCAGAGCCATTTGAAGAGTAACGTCAATAACAGTATTTCGCGTACTTGTATTATCAGAATGGGTAGGACTATAAAGTTTCGGATGATTTAGTTTCTATAGTTGTTTGATAATCGTAAGCCCATAACCCACAAACGCAACTTCAGGGTTTTCTGATAAAACTGACAGGAAGGATAGAAAATGACACACTGTTGTGATTACAATCCTTCTTTAAAATTACTTACACTTAGAAAAAATACATATGGGAGAAACAATTTGTCTGTGAGAAAACCACACTTTTTTGCAGAGTAGCACAGCACACTATTTTCCGTCTCACAGTCAATTTTACTAACTACATTGCTGTATAGTGCAGTGTACTTTTCTGGATCTTTGTCAACATTTCTCGATTTATGCAGCATATTTCCATCTGAATGTTTATTAGGGCATCGAGTAAAATTTTGAAGTACACTGATCAAGAACTTTTCGATGCTTTTGCTAACAACATTACCCATTATGTTGTTCCTGTAGTCTTCAGTCTAATGACTGGTTTGGTTCAGCTCTCCAAGATGTTCTATCCTGTGCAAGCCTCTTCATTTTCGAATAACTACTGCAACCTGCATCTCTTCGAACTGCTTATTGCATTCATATCTTGGTTTCCTCTACGATTTTTACCGCATACACTCTTCTTCAGTAGTGAAATGGTGATCCCTTAGTGTCTCAGAAAATGTCCTATCAAACAGTCCCTCCTTTTATTCCAGTTATGCACCTAATTTCCTTTCTCCCCAGTTATATTCAGTACCAACCTATTTCATGAGCTACCGAACTCTTCAGCGTTCTCCTATTGCAGCACATTTCAAAAGCTCTCTTTTTGTGTGAACTGATTGCCGTTCACTTTCACTTCCATAGACAGCTACACTAGAGGCAAATATCTTCAAACAAAAAAAGAATAACTTCCTAACACTTAAACCTATATTCGGAGTTAACAAATTTCTTGCCATTGCCAGTCTGTATTTTATATCCTCTCTACTTATGCCATCATAATTTACTTTGCTGCTCACATCTCAAAATCCCCCTGCTAGTTTAATGTTTCATTTCCCAATCTAATTCCATCAGAATCACCTGATTTAATTAGACTACATTCCATTATCCTAATTTTGTTTTTGTTGATGTTCGTCTTACATCCTCGTTTCAACACGTTGTCCATTCCGTTCAGCTGGTCTTCCAAGTCCTACGCTCTCTCTTTCAGACTTATAAGGTTATTGGTAAATCACAAAGTTTTCAGTTCTTCTCTCTAAACTTTAATTTCTACTACAAATTTCTCTTTGGTTTCCACTACTGCTTGCTCAATCTACATACTGAATAACGTCGGATAGGCAACAACCCCGTCACACTTCCTTCTCAAGCACTACTACCTTTTCATGTCCCTCGACTCCTGTAACTGGCGCCTTCCGTTTGAATATTTCATTTCATAGTACGTTTTTCAACAACTTACGAAACATCTTCGAGTTTCTTCCACCTATATAAAGAAAATTCGAAATCCTCCTCCAAATCATATACAGGGTGAGTCAAAAAAAAAAAAATGGCTCTGAGCACTATGGGACTTAACATCTATGGCCATCAGTCCCCTAGAACTTAGAACTACTTAAACCTAACTAACCTGAGGACAGCACACAACACCCAGCCATCACGAGGCAGAGAAAATCCCTGACCCCGCCGGGAATCGAACCCGGGAACCCGGGCGTGGGAAGCGAGAACGCTACCGTACGACCACGAGATGCGGGCTAGGGTGAGTCACCTAACGTTACCGCTGGATATATTTCGTAAACCACATCAAATACTGACGAACCGATTCCACAGACCGAACGTGAGGAGAGGGGCTAGTGTAATTGGTTAATACAATCCATACAAAAACGCACGGAAGTATGTTTTTTAACACAAACATACGTTTTTTAAATGGAACCACGTTAGTTTTGTTAGCACATCTGAACATATAAACAAATACGTAATCAGTGCCGTTTGTTGCATTGTAAAATGTTAATTACATCCCGAGATATTGTAACCTAAAGTTGACGCTTGAAACCTCCGACGTTCAGTTGCGTGTTGTAACAAACACGGGCCACGCTCGGCGAGCAGCATCTGCAGGGACATGTTTACGATGACGCCCGTGTTAACGAGTGTGGCTGTAGTGCACTATTGTGGTTTGGTCTAGCTGTCGCAGTGTCCGCATGTAGCGCTTGCTGCTATTGTTATACTGCATTCGTCTCCGCACGCTGACCAACTGTAGTACACCGTGTTACCAGACGTCTGTGATAGTGTAGTGTTGTAGGAACTGTGACCATGGTGTATTCGAACTCTGAAAAGGCGGAGATGATACTCATCTATGGCGAGCGTCGACGAAATGCAGCTGAAGCCTGCAGGGTGTATTCAGAACGGTACCCGGACAGAGAGCATCCAACGTGCCGCACATTGCAAAACATCTACCGCCAACTGTATGCAGCAGGTATGGTCGTAGCACGCAAACGGGTCCGCAACAGGCCCGTCACAGGAGAAGCGGCTGCAGTTGGTGTGTTAGCTGCTGTTGCCATGAACCCACACATAAGTACACGGGACATTGCGAGAGCCGGTGGACTGAGTCAAAGTAGTGTCATGCGCATACTGCATCGTCACCGCTTTCACCCGTTTCATGTGTCGCTACATCAGCAATTACATGGTGATGACTTTAATCATCGAGTGCTATTCTGTCAATGGGCATTAGCAGAGAATGCGTTGCAGTTCTACCTGTTTACCGATGAAGCGAGTATCACAAACCACGGGGCAGTGAATCTACGGAACATGCATTACTGGTCCGTGGACAATCCTCGCTGGCTCAGACGGGTAGCGACCGTGGACTGTAAATGTATGGTGCGGAATCATTGGCGACCACCTCATTGGTCTTCACTTCATTGCAGGGGCCCAAACAGCTGCAACATACATCGAGTTTCTACAGAATGATCTGCCAACGTTGCTCGAAAATGTCCCACTGGAAACGCGTCGACGTATGTGGTATCAGCATAACGGTGCACCTGCACATTCCGCAATTAACACTAGGCTGACCCTTGACAGGATGTTCGACGGGCGTTTCATAGGACGTGGAGGACGCATAAATTGGCCAGCCCGTTCTCCTGATCTTACACCTCTGGACTTCTTTCTGTGGGGTACGTTAAAGGAGAATGTGTACCGTGATGTGCCTACAACCCCAGAGGATATGAAACAACGTATTGTGGCAGCCTCCGGCGACATTACACCAGATGTACTGCGGTGCGTACGACATTCATTACGCCAGAGATTGCAATTGTGTGCAGCAAATGATGGCCACCACATTGAACATCTATTGGCCTGATATGTCGGGACATACTCTATTCCGCTCCGTAATTGAAAACGGAAAACATGTGTGTATGTGTACCTCACCCCTCATGGTAATGTACATGTGCGTCAGTGAAAAAGACCAATAAAAAGGTGTTAGCATGTGGACGTAATGTGCTGTTCCAGTCTCTTCTGTACCTAAGGTCCATCACCGTTCCCTTTGGATCCCTACGTAATTCGGTGCTCTCCGATACACACGATCGAACAGCGGAGGAGTGGTACTCAAGCGTCAACTTTAGGTTACAATATCTCCGGATGTAATTAACATTTTACAATGCAACAAACGGCAATGATTACGTATTTGTTTATATGTTCAGATGTGCTAACAAAACTAACGGGGTTCCATTTAAAAAAACGTAGGTTTGTGTTAAAAAACATACTTCTGTGCATTTTTTTATGGTTTGTATTAACCAATTACACTAGCCCCTCTCCTCACGTTCGGTTTGTGGAATCGATTCGTCAGTATTTGATGTGGTTTACGAAATATATCCAGCGGTAATGTTAGGTGACTCACCCTGTATATGAGTCGTGACAGTCTGCTTGAGCGTCTCTTTAACGAAAATCTGCTCGTCCTCTATTTGAACCTTCTGCTTCCAAATACGTTCCACATTCACTGATATTACACATGCATCCATAGTAAGAATGTCAACATCCGATTCATTACAGTCACCGTTTCTGCACGTACTAATTGTTTCGTCGCTTGCTGTCACAGTAGCTGGCATTCTGCTTGAGATTTTGAGGTAAGGACTAGGTGTCATACATATGCTCCCTACTGACGACCATAAGATACACGACAATTACATCGGCTGATAACTGCACGCCGAATAACGACAATGTTAGAGAAACATTAACACAAATACACTACTGGCTATTAAAATTACTACACCACGAAGATTACGTGCTACAGACGCGAAATTTAACAGACAAGAAGAAGATGCTGGGATATGCAAATGATTCGCTTTTCAGAGCATTCACACAAGGTTGGCGCCGGTGGCGACATCTACAACGTGCTGACATGAGGAATATTTTGAACCGATTTCTCATACACAAACAGCGGTTGACTGCCGTTGACTGGTGAAACGTTGTTGTGATGCCTCGTGTAAGGAGAAGAAATGCGTACCATCACGTTTCCGACTTTGATAAAGGTCGGTTTGTAGCCTATCGCAATTGCGGTTTATCGTATCGCGACATTTCTGCTCGCGTTGGTCGAGATCCAATGACTGTTAGGAGGATATGGAATCGGTGGGTTCAGGAGGGTAATACGAGAACGCAATGCTGGATCCCAACAGCCTCGTATCTATAGTAGTCGAGATGACAGGCATCTTATCCGCATGGCTGTAACGGATCGTGCAGCCACGTCTCGAACCCTGAGTCCACAGATGGGGACGTTCGCAAGACAACAATCATCTGCACGAACATTTCGACGTCGTTTGCAGCAGCATGGACTATCAGCTCGGAGACCATGGCTGCGGTTACCCTTGACGCTGCATCACAGACAGGAACCCCTGCGATGGTGTACTCAACGACGAACCTGGATGCACGAATGGAAAAAAGTCGTGTTTCGGATGAATTCAGGTTCTGTTTACAGCATCGTGATGGTCGCATCCGTGTTTGGCGACGTCGCGGTGAACGCACTTTGGAAGCGTGTATTCGTCATCGCCATACTGCCGTATCACCCGGCGTGATGGTATGGGGTGCCACTGGTTACACGTCTCGGTCACCTCTTGTTCTCATTGATGGCACATTGAACAGTGGACGTTACATTTCAAATGTATTACGACCCGTGGCTCTACCCTTCATTTGGTCCCTGCGAAACCCTACATTTCAGCAGGATAATGCACGGCCGCATGTTGCAGGTCCTGTACGGGCCTTTCTGGGTACAGAAAATGTTCGACAGCTGCCCTGGCCAGCATATTCTCCAGATCTCTCACAAACTGAAAACGTCTGGTCAATGGTGGCCGAGCAGCTGTCTCGTCACAATACGCCAGTCACTACTCTTGATGAACTTTGGTATCGTGTTGAAGCTGCATGGGCAACTGTACCTATACACGCCATCCATGCTCTGTTTGACTCAATGCCTAGGCATATCAAGGCCGTTATTACGGCCAGAGGTGGTTGATCTGGGTACTGATTTCTCAGGCCCTATGCACCCAAATTGCATGGAAATGTAATCACATGTCGGTTCTAGTATAATATATTTGTCCAATGAATACCCGTTTATCATCTGCATTTCTTCTTGGTGTAGCAATTTTAATGGCCAGTAGTGTATTAACAGTAGAAGTACGGAGTCCTTCCACTGACAACTGAATACACACAGACACGGAGCTGGTCTCACTGGAGGACGTTTACGTACGGCCGAGAAGATGCAAGTGGACGTGGTGCCGTTAGCAGCGGCACGAGTTGTTCGTACTTGCGGCCGGTGCGCTGCCTGCATGCGACGATGGTGCACTTGATCAGACCGTCCGCCACTGGCGCTACGTGTGTGTAGAGACGCTGCGGCTGTGGACTGCGTGGATGCGCCGCCACACTAGATGCCTTAAAATAGCAAGTCCGTGTCTGATGTATCTTCCAGTTGTGATGTCACAAGCAACGAAGATTCTGGAGGAATAGACGTCTTTTGAAAGCCATCACATACACTGAGGTGACGAAAATCGTGGGATAGCGGCACTCACGTCTAGAGATGGCGGTATATTGCCTTACAAAGTACAAAAGTGCAGTTGCACTGGCGGAGCTGTCTTGAGTAGTCACGTGCTGCATATGAAAAGATTTATGACGTGATAAAGGCTTCAAGACGGGAATTAACAGACTTTTGGACGCTGAATAGTAATTAGAGCTAGATGCATGGGACATTCCATTTCGAGAATCATTAGGGAATTAAATATTACGAGATCCGCAGTGTCAAGATTGTGCTGTGATTACCAAATTTCAGCTTTACTTCTCACCGTGGACAACGCAGTGGTCGACGGCCTTCACTTAACGACCGAGAGCAGCGGTATTTGCGTAGAGTTATCAGTGCTAATAGAAAAGCAACACTGCGTGAAATAACCGCACAAATCAATGTAGGTCGTCGACGAACGTATTGTGCGGAATTAATTCTAACTTAGGGGCGACTAGACACTTCAACAAGAACAACGAACAGCAGGATTAGCGTTGCCACAACATGACAAATAGCCTCTAGTCCGCTAATGTTACATCAATGCCCGTTCCCGACTGGCCACGGTTGATTGGCTAATGTAGATTTGTGCCCTCAATAACTGCTTACACAACATTACAGATTTACGTAATTTATTAATAATAGTTCACTGACATACAAGACTCTTCATAGAAAGGCTGGTTAAATAACTGTTAATCAGGTAATAAATTCTCGAACAATAACAGTAGCAAACAACATAACTTCCAAATAAAAACTTGTTGTTGTTGTTGTTGTTGTTGTTGCGGTGTTCAGTCCTGAGACTGGTTTGATGCAGCTCTCCATGCTACTCTAGCCTGCGCAACCTTTTTCATCTCCCAGTAACTACTGCAACCTACATCTTTCTGAATCTGCTTAGTGTATTCATCTCTTGGTCTCCCTCTACGATTTTTACCCTCCACGCTGCCCTCCAATACTAAATTGATGATCCCTTGATGCCTCAGAACATGTCCTACCAACCGATCCCTTCTTCTTGTCAAGTCGTGCCATAAACTCCTCTTCTCTCCAATACTATTCAATACCTCCTCATTAGTTATGTGTTCTACCCATATAATCTTCAGCATTCTTCTGTACCACCACATTTCAAAAGCTTATATTCTCTTCTTGTCCAAGCTATTTATCGTCCATGTTTCACTTCCATACATGGCTACACTCCATACAAACACTTTCAGAAATGACTTCCTGACACTTAAATCTATACTCGATGTTAACAAATTTCTCTTCTTCAGAAACGCATTCCTTACCATTGCCAGTCTACATTTTATATCGTCTCTACTTCGACCCCTTTACTACTTTAAGTGTCTCATTTCCTAATCTAATTCCCTCAGCATCACCCGACTTAATTCGACTACATTCCATTATCCACGTTTTGCTCTTGTTGATGCTCATCTTATATCCTCCTTTCAAGACACTATCCATTCCGTTCAACTGCTCTTGCAAGTCCTTTGCTGTCTCTGACAGAATTACAATGTCATCGGCGAATCTCAGAGTTTTAATTTCTTCTCCTTGGATTTTAATACGTACTCCGAATTTTTCTTTTGTTTCCTTCACTGCTTGCTCAATATACAGACTGAATAACATCGGGGAGAGAGGCTAAAACCCTGTCTCACTCCCTTCCCAACCACTGCTTCCCTTCCGTGTCCCTCGACTCTTATAACAGCCATCTTGTTTCTGTACAAATTGTAAATAGCCTTTTGCTCCCTGTATTTTACCCCTGCCACCTTCAGAATTTGAAAGAGAGTATTCCAGTCAACATTGTCAAAAGCTTTCTCTAAGTCTACAAATGCTAGAAACGTAGGTTTGCCTTTCTTTAATCTCTCTCCTAAGATAAGTCGTAGGGTCAGTATTGCCTCGCGTGTTCCAATATTTCTACGGAATCGAAACTGATCTTTCCCGAGGTCGGCTTCTACTATTTTTTCCATTTGTCTGTAAAGAATTCGCATTAGTATTTTGCAACCGTGACTTATTAAACTGATAGTTCGATAATTTTCGCATCTGTCAACACCTGCTTTCTTTGGGATTGGAATTTTATATTCTTCTTGAAGTCTGAGGGTATTTTGCCTGTCTCATATATCTTGCTCAACAGATGGTAGAGTTTTGTCCGGACTGGCTCTCCCAAGGCTGTCAGTAGTTCTAATGGAATGTTGCCTATTCCAGACCTTGTTTCGACTGAAGTCTTTCAGTGCTCTGTCAAACTCTTCACGCAGTATCGTATCTCCCCTTTGATCTTCATGTACATCCTCTTCCATTTCCATAATATTGTCCGCAAGTACATCGCCCTTGTACAGACTCTCTGTCTACTCCTTCCACCTTTCTGCTTTCCCTTCTTTGCTTAGAACTGGGTTTCCATCTGAGCTCTTGATATTCATACAAATGGTTCTCTTTTCTCCAACGGTCTCTTTAATTTTCCTGTATGCATTATCTATCTTACCCCTGGTGAGATAAGCCTCTACATCCTTACATTTGTCCTCTAGCCATGCCTGCTTAGCCATTTTGCACTTCCTGTCGATCTCATTTTTGAGACGTTTGTATTCCTTTTTGCCTGCTTCATTTACTGCATTTTTATATTTTCTCCTTTCATCAATTAAGTTCAATATTTCTTCTGTTACCCAAGGATTTCTAGTAGCCTTCGTCTTTCTACCTACTTGATCCTCTGCTGCCTTCACTACTTCATCCCTCAAAGCTACCCATTCTTCTTTTACTGTATTTCTTTCCCCCATTCGTGTCAGTTGTTCCCTCATGCTGTCCCTGAAACTCTGTACAACTTCTGGTTTAGTCAGTTTATCCACGTCCCATCTCCTTAAATTCGAACCTTTTATCAGTTTCTTCAGCTTTAATCTACAGTTCATAACCAATATATATATATATATATGATATCCGTCTTTTCGAAACTTATCTTTATCCTCCTCAGTCCGTGAGTCCACATGCGTGGACTTCGCGGTTTTATTTCGTAAAGCTTATGAACAGTTTCTATCGACTAAATACCTCTAGTACACGTTTGTGGAAGCTTTGTGGTTTCAGTCCATGCCACCAGATTGCACCACAATCTGCTTGCAGTGCCATCTGTGATGTTTTGAAGATATGGGTCGGCGAAATGGCTACACACGGCACACGCTCTGAAGGTAATTCAAAATAATACCTTATTCTATACGCTAACTTTATTTTTTGCTTTACATATATAAAAATAGTCACAAATGTGACTGATATACGTTTTTTTCCAAATTATCTGTTATTGTGAATACAGTGGACATCGAAAGTTGAATTATACGAATGTGTACTTCAGGTCTCAAAGTTTTCCTGCTTACCTTATTTATTATAAAGTTTTAGTTGTTATGGTATTGTGTGAATAAATTCTCATAATCATCCAATTGTTGTGGCAAAATGTTATGTAATGTTTATGATCTCCATTATTTAAACATCAAAAATTAATTTATGGCATTATTTTCAGTAATCAATGATGAAGACGTACATCGGGTGCTGGAGGAGAGTGACTTCAGTTCACTTCCAGACGATGAGAGTCAACAATTGTCGGATGAGGAGGCTGTCCCTGAATCTACAGTCACTACTGAACAAGCAGACATCGAAATAGAAGACCCTATGCCAGGTTCGTCGCAGGACGGTGGATGTAAACGTAAGTTAAAATGGAAGTGCTCAAAAATGGAAAACAAGGAGCCAGGTGAAGATAATTTCGAAGATATGATGGATGGTGTGTTAAGGAATCCTGCTGAATACGTTTTCGAATATTATGATAAGAAATTTTGGAATGTTGGTGCAGAAAACCCAAATCTATATTATGTGCAAAGTAATAGTAAGAATTTGAACGCAAATATGAACAAATTTTTTTCCTTTGTTGGGATTGAAATTCTAATGGGTACGCTCAAGCTACCACAAGCCAAGATGTACTGGAGTAGGATACTTGATCTGCCTCTCATCAGTGATACTCTGACTCACGACAGATACTTCAAGTTACGCAGTCATTTACATTTGGTAAATAATTTACATGACCAAGATAGGAGTGACAAACTTTGGAAAGTGAGGCCTGTGATTAATGTTTTCAGGAATAAGTGTCTCGCTTTACCACGATCTAAGCACCTATCAATTGATGAGTAGATGATTTCATTCTCTGGCAGATGTGCAATGAGAGCTTATGTGCCATCGAAACACGATCCTCTTGGGTTGAAAAACTTTATTTTGGCATCTTCAAATGGTTTAGTTCTTGACTTCATAATATATACTGGCAAAGGAACAGTGCCTGAAACTGAATTAAAAGAAATAGCTTTAGGTGCAAGTGTAATTAAGGTGCTGACTGTGACAGTTCCAAACAACGGGCAGCATGTGATATATAGTGACAGATTTTTTACAGGCATTAAGTCAATTCAGCTTCTCTTAAGCAACAACATATATCAAACAGGTACTGTAATAAAAAACAGTATTTCTGATGTGGCTTCAAAATTCAGAACTGATTGTGATCTAAACAGAGGTGAATGGGATGAATATGTGAGGGAAGACAAAAAGGTGAGTGCACTTAAATGGAAAGATAACAAGGCTGTCATTTTGGTATCATCTTGTGTTGGGAGTGAGCCACAAGTTACTTGTAAGCGATGGTCAAAGGCGCAGAACAGAAGTAATGATGTACCACAACCAGCTATTGTGAAGAGTTACAATTGTAATATGGGTGGTACTGACCTATGTGACACATTCGTGGCCTACTACAGGTCAAATACCAGCACAAGAAACTGGACAATCAGAATATTTAACCATTTTATTAATTCAGCTATTATTAATCGCTGGATTATGTACAAAAGAACCTATGCAAAAGAAGAAGTACCAAAGTGTAGCGGACCGTCCCTAATAAACTTCAGACTGAATGTGGCCTTTGTACTGATAAAGGGTTCTCATGTCAGAAGGTCCTCACAACTCTCCAGAGAAATAAACTTCGATGAACAAGAGATCACTGACAGCTCAGGAGAAGATGAAGACAATAAACCCAAAAGAAGGAAAGTTGTTCCCATGCCAAGGAAGCCAACTTGATATGACCAGATTGATCATCTTCCCCAATACGTAGAGGCATAGAAAGCTTCTAAATGTCGTTTTGAAGATTGTAAATCTTGCACAAGAACCTTGTACAGGAAATGCAATGTTTATTTATGTGTGACTAGAAACAATTGTTTTGTAAAATTCCATCAACAAAAACTTTAATCTGCTTTTCATTGTATTATTTATTTACCAGTTAAAACCTGAAGTCCACATATGTGTACCAAAACTATTTTGGACTGTACAAATTATATAATCCTGAATGTAATTATGTGTAAGACTGATAAAAATAACACTGAAAACAATTTTCCTCACTTACTTTATCTTCGGTTATTCAGAGATTACCCACACACCTTTAGCTGCAGTTGTTGTCCATTTAAATGAATAAATAAATTTTTCAAACAAGAAATTGAGATCATGAAGTTCATAATTATTCTAATTTTTTTTCATTTCTCTATACCTTAGCTTCATATTTCATCTCTGAAAAATTGAAAATCCCAATCAATAGTTAATTTCAATTATATTTCTGGTGAAATAATCTTAAATTTATTATTGAGCTGTATACAATTTTCTTTGCAATATTCTCAGTTAATAATGTAATAGAAATCTGTTACTTCTACTTTAGTAATCTTCTTAGAAAATAGAATTGCTAGCACTGTTGAGCTTTTTCAGTAGATCCTCCATTTATATAGTAAAAATTTTTATTATGAAAATTTAAATTAGACACTGAAAAACAATTTTTCATTATGAAACTATTTGATCAGAAAATGTCCATATGGAAATTTACCGATTATATTTTGAAAAACATACCTTTTATTATCAAGTGGGCTGAATGTCTTCTTATTTACTTCAGCTGAATAAGTTTCACATTTAATGATTCATATTAAATTCATACTTTTCTGTTGGTCTCTATTGTTAAACCAAAAAAATTATTTTTAATCTTCTAAACATATTTCATTTTTAACAATACGTTTCATACTTCATTTAGATTTTTCTTTATTTTGTGACCAACGTTGCTGGCATACGTTTTTGCTCTTAAACCACAAAGTCTACTCAGAAGAACTGCTTTATTTCCATCACCTTGCATCTTTAATACTACACTATGACTGGGTAAAGATAAGCAGTTGTGAGTGGATGCAAGCATAGCAAATAATGGTTTGGCATTATTTTTACACTGAAACATTAAATTGTGAAGAGTTGGGAAGGGGCAAGTGTATTTCGGAATAATGTAATTTGACACAATTTAAATACTACATTCACATCAGATACAGAGGGAGTGGAGGGGCATAGGTTGTAAAGCACAAGTTGATTCTTTTCCATTATTTGGGAATTTTTCATTGGATGTCCCATTTTACCACTGTACTATGATCGTTTGAAATTAGGATGAGCGAGAGGGGAGAGGCGAGGATTTCTCAATTCCTGGGCTTTTTCTAATACGATGCTCTGATTGGCAGGAAACAGCAGAGGGAGGAGGAGGTGTAATGCACAAATCTTGGACTTTAATACTGTGCTGAAAGAAAGAAATACGAGGAGAAATTTTTAATTTTCCGCTAACACAACTGGACTATTTCGGGAATTTTATATTTTTAATACTACTTAAATTTGGCTGGAGATATGAAGGGGAGAAAATTTTTAGTTTCAAATTACTGATGATTGATGTGCCCTGATTTCAGTGTCATCAGTGATGTCATGCATGTCCTTCTTGGTCATGTGATGATCTTGGAAAGACCAATGACTGCACTTGATGTCAAGTACTGGCCTCCATTAGTTGTGGTCCACGAGCATTTCTGATCCGAAAATCCCGTAGCAGTCGTACTCATAGCCTTCAAACGTTTTGCTAGTACTTGAACTTATTTACAGTGAATTTTTCCTGTAGGCATAGATTCTGTACATCAACTAAAATTGTACACATCCATTCATAGTTGATGCAATATTTTATGTAGGTTGTAATGAGAGAAATGAGTGTCCTAACGATATTGCAAACATTAAGATTAGTTTATAGGCTGTTGACATCCAGCAGTCCTTGTTAGAGCCATATCAAGTACTCCAAGAGAAACGCATCAGTGAACAAGACACAATAACTAGCAACATCTAGCTGATCAGCAATCAAGTTGATTAAATGGAAATCAGCTACGAAGCATTCAACGTAACAAGAAGCAGGAGTTTCTATCATTGGGCACCCAACAGATCCATGAGGAATACATTGTGATAATTATCTAGATCTGGCAGTTTTAATCAAAAATCACTTATATCTGCACGGTAATTTAATAAATACGCATCTCGTGATTTTCGGGACATTGGTGCCATTTAGAAGTGCACAAAAGTACTTTCATATTACTGTTATTTTGCCAAAGAAACTCCTGCTAGCAGTAGTTGTAATTTGTATTTATATTGTGGATCTGACTTCAGACACTATTCGTATACAGGCAACTACTCAGGGTCAGATTTCGGGGACTGGTGTTCAGTTCACCGATGCAGTCGTCATAGGTGTTCCTCTCAATGGAAGCGGCCCTTTTGCCCTTAATCTATGCAAGTGTGTTTTTATTCCTTGAGCTTTTAAGAGTTATGATGGAGACAATGATACTCAGCATCATGGATTATGACAGAACGTGCACTAGTGAGGAGATCCAAATTATTTCAAAAGCGTCTTCTGTATTAAACACTCTACTAAGTAACAATTCATAATTAAGATCCTGTGACCTTATTGAGCTATGTTCTTAAGTAGGAATCAATACTTGCAACACGGAAGAATAACTCTACGCCCTTGAAAATAATATTGAACAGAGAGGCATACGTGAAAATGGATAAAGTAATTCAAACGTTGTAACAATAAACATATTCCTCCATTAATTAGATTACATAGTGGATTTATTACAACTTCGACTCATCTCGACACCTCTTACAATTTTACGTTACCAAAAACATAAATCAAACGTCTTATCGAATGTGCCACCTCGTTAGTTTTTAATAATAAAGGGATATTGTGAGTCGGTTGGTTTGTAACATACTCGACTCATCTACCATGCTGCAAACAGAAAAAAGCGGAGAAACGGAGAAATATCTTGTTTAAGAATTCTGATAGGTTTTCAGTTTCAGCAATCCACATTTAGTGTTCTACACACGAACGCACTTGCCTCTATATCGTGCATCATTTCTGCAGCAGTACTTTATGAGCTGTGGTAAAACTACTTTCCTGGTAGTATACTGAGGGCTTCTTTGCTATCTACATGTACATTTCTGTTCAACCAGCCTCATTATGGATGTGGTGGAGGGTGCTTCTACTATAATTTTCCCTAACTTGTGTTTCATTCGCGTTCGGCTGGTGGTATGAAAAACCGTTCAGGAAGCCTTCATAGGAGCTTTAAATTCTCTGGTGTTTCTGAAGCGACAATTATGTCAGACAATTGAGAAGAAGTAATATGTTGCCTGTCTCTTATTGGTACGTTTGCTCTCGGTACTTTAACGAAAAAAATCTGCCTTATGCGTAACGCATCTCTTGCTGTGTCTGCCATAGGAGATCGTCGAGTATCTACACAATGCTCTTGCAGTTAATAATCCAAACCGTGACTAGTCGGAGCCTGTTGCATGATTAACATTAATTTTGTTAAGAGCAAGTAGAGCACATGCACGGTGGAAAGAGATTGCAATAACACTTCATAAAGACTGGCAACAAACTCGTTTTAGGTTATTAAGGTAAAAAAGGGAAGCCCAGCAACAATAAAATGTTAAGTGAGGCTGAGACGCCAAATTCTAGTTATATGATGCGTTCAGTAAGTTAGGAGCAATTGATAAGCAGATGTAGCATGACCACCTGGCTCCATGCTCTTATAATAAAGGTATAATAAAACGTTGTATCTGTCTTGTCATTGCATGTCACGTCGCACAGCTTTTGAGGCGATGCACGGAGTCCGTACACCATTGTGTTTTGTGCAACCTACCCCTCGTGTCCTTGATACTGACGGAAGCCCCGCGCTGACCTGCGCCAGGGCTGATGTTGATGTCTGCACTCCCAGCACACACATCAAAGGATTCTTCACGCAGTTCCCGCTTCTCAGTAAGACAAAGCCAATGAACCTTTGCAGACGATCTCCAGTAAATCCTAACAGGAATTGCTACATACTGAATTATTCAGTTCTACATCTACATCTACAGTTATACTCCGCGAGCCACCCAATGGTGTGTGGCGGAGGGCACTTTACGTGCCATTGTCATTACCTCCCTTTCCTGTTCCAGTCGCGTGTGTTTCGCGGTAAGAACGACTGCCGGAAAGCCTCCGTGCGCGCTCGAATCTCTCTAATTTTACATTCGTGATTTCCTCGGGAGGTATAAGTAGGGGGAAGCAATATATTCGATACATCATCCAGAAACGCACCCTCTCGAAACTTGGACAGCAAGCTACACAGCGATGCAGAGCGCCTCTCTTGCAGAGTCTGCCACTTCAGGTTGCTAAACATATCCGCAACGATATCACGCTTACCAAATAACTCTGTGACGAAACGCGCCGCTCTTCTTTGGATCTTCTCTATCTACTCCGTCAACCCAATCTGGTACGGATCCCACACTGATGAACAATACTCAAGTATAGGTCGAACGAGTGTTTTGTAAGCCACCTCCTTTGTCGATGGACTACATTTTCTAAGGACTCTCCCAATGAATCTCAGCCTGGTACTCGCCTTACCAACATTTAATTTTATATGATCATTCCACTTCAAATCGTTCCGTACGCATACTCCCAGATATTTTACAGAAGTAACTGTGAACAGATGTTGTCAATATACTCAACGTATGCATGTCAGGACTAGTGAGTTGGAAGCTTTTCTTCCCATGTGGGCAATATGTCGAGCAGGTGATGCCCGACAGCATGTAAATATGTCAAGTTAATCACTTTTATGTAGCATCAAGTGCTGCTAAAATGGTAAATATTCATTTTCGAACAGTTCCAATCGAGAAACGGATTCTGCTCCACATACAAGCAGGGAGCTTAAAAATGTCCATTGTAGTATGAATACTTGATTCTCTAAATGTGCAGCTCGCTTCCAAAAGGTACCAAACCCACATGATCACAGTTTTAAGCAAAAAGACTCCCTGTAGCCACAATACTTCTCGTGTGCAACCATTGTAGATTTACAGTTTGTCTCTGCATCACTGGTCTGTCTTCTAGGAAAATGTAAGACATTCCTCATCATTATTGTACATTTATTGGGAATTTAGTTTTGGATTTAGTACTTTTTGTCACAAAAATATTTTAAAGTTGTGTACAAATAATACTTCATATTGATAACACTCAGTACCGGTGTATTTTGTGACACTTATTGCAAATGACTTTAGAGTACATGTTTAGCAATCAAATGCTTAAGACATAACTTATCTTTGTCTTCCTTAGAGCATAACTTATCATACAGTAATTCTCTACTGGACAAGATTTAGTTCAGTTCATACGTAATTATTTTGTCAGAGTTGTTAAGAAGTAATATTTTAAAAATGATTACACATTGAGGAACTAATTTTTCTCCGAAATTCGGTTCCAAACGTCAGTCATCATAAGCAACGTCCGTGTTGAAAGTATCCATCCTTATTAATTACTCATACATCATTACCCCCTACCACAATTTTTAGAATGAGATTTGGTCCAATTCATAGCTCATTGCAGAAAGTACAGGTACCAAGTTGTTCCTTTTTGCCTGTTGTGCAAGACTACTATTACTTAAAACTTTTGCTTGAGGCAAGATACAATCATAACTCATTCCGCTTCTGATCGTTTGATATTTTTGTGCTTGTTCACTGGTGTCATTTCATATGCAGCACGCAACCCAACTAGTACTGATTGTTCTGAATAGTGAGACATTTAGCTTCACTAATTTTGAAGGCTTTTTACTTTGGAACTAGTATTTGACCGAGCTCTTGCGAGATGACCCAGTAAAAATCAGTATTCAGGGAGTGAAATTTTCCTACTGCCTCAATACACTGTCATATTTCTTTCGGAGCATTACAGTTTCAAGTTTTCCGAGTCTCTAAAGTACCAAAAGACCTATTTATAAGTGACCACGGGTGCAGGGGAGGGCCACTCAATCTGAAATCTATATTGTGATTCAAATAAAATACAATGATTATTTTTTCGAAACCCACACAGTGACATTAGGGTGTTAAGATGGCTTGAAAAAATTTCAAAGATATTTAGTAATTTCCCATGGACACCTACCTCCTGGCTATTTGAGCTACCTGTAAAACTGTGCCATATCTGGTGAAACAGTTTTCCTCTTGTCATGAATAAATATTCCGAACACGATAGCATAATTGGAGTGGTCAATATGCACCGTTAATTTGTGTCTTTGCTAGAATCTGATTCTGTATATGTTCAAAGTTCACTGTTACACTGCCATCTCAGGTCACAGCACTCAGCCACATAGTGCAAGAGGATTTGGTACTTCTTGCTACGAAATTTCAAAGGGATTTTGTATGTTTTGGTGTAAAATGCTGGATTTGGCTACCTGTGTTTGAGAGATTTGGTACTTTTTGTAAGAAAATATTTTCTTGTTGGATCTAGCAAGCAGTTAGCTAGGAACTGCATACTCTAAGTGATGTTTGAATGTGTTTGGTTTGCTATCTTTTGAAAACAAGCTCCATAAATATATTTTAGCCTTGTCGACAGTGAAGCAATATGATATGTCTTAAAAACTATCATTCTTCTTTTACTGATGTCACAGTCAAAGTGATGGCATATAGTCTCCTATAATAATTTTGTGATTCCTCATGATGATTGTTTGGCAGCTAGTAGCTAATAAAGGCTTATTTTTATGTACTTTTTGATGGCCCATAAATACGAATCTCTCTACTGTACTGCCATTAAATCAAGATGCGCCATTTCTATAAGGTAAATAATGTCGTACTCGAACGGTGTCATTCATTCAGACGCGGTAATGATTGCTTCCCCCATGAATTTATTGACAGTCCCAGTTTTTATTACGATCACATCCATGCCCATAGAATATCTCACCAATAAAGAAACAAAATTCATACTTGTCGTCAGTTAAGAAATTAACTCTCACCCAGGTGCTGCATTGGTATCTGATTTCTGTACATCGAAAATTATTCCCCTGTTTCCCAGCGCCTAGAGTATTTGCTTGCGAGTCTTGTATGAGAGCAGAAATAAATCAGGAGATAAGAGACTGCTCGCCTGTTGCATGGAATATGCTGAGTAGTATTAATAGCTACTTTCCAACGGCCGCCTGCTCCATATCTGGTTTTCAGGAACACACAACCCCCCCCCCCCCCTCCCGTCCCCGCCCCCGTCACCACCAACATCAAATTACTATGATTTACAGTGGAATGCCATTGGAAATTTATCCTTCGCCTCATAAATATATACTTCCATTGCGATAATATTATTCCTTTGATCTCTTAAAACACTATGTTTCAAACGATGTTGTGTTCTTTCGCTGCAGAGGGAACAAATAATTTTCAGTTATTGTATACATTTACCGAATAAACTGTGTACATATGAATAAAGTCAAAGACTGGATTTAAAATTCTGGAAGTTTTAATAGCGCTGGGAAATAAAAGTGAAGAGTGGAGTCTACCGATACGCAATCTAAAGCTAGATACGAACTTCAAAGTGTGCTGGAATAATTGTAGGTCAGCAACTTCTGTTAATCAGTACAACGAAAAACCCATCAAAGGTCAATGTAGCAAATTTCACTTTCATTATTTACTCGATGGCCAGTTTCGGGCCGGGACCCATTTTTGTATCATCGAAACAGAAAGCAAATCTGGTATTTCGGAAAATACAAAATCCATGTCAAAAATATATAAGTATTATGGAATACAAACAAACTGTTACAGCTCGTACGAATTTGCTACATTTTGTGGGTTTTCGTTTCACTGACAAAACTAGATATTTCTGTTACAAGCCCCTTTCTACCTCAAAGGAATCAATCAGCGTCAGACGTAATGCATTAAATGGTAAATGATCATGTTTTTTGTCATCATCATCATCAGTTTTGTGTTATACAGTACGTCCATTGTGTATATACTTCCTACGACATATTGCTTTTTTTGTTATATTGCCCTGTTTTCTGCCGTCCACTTCATCATCCAGAATATGAAATCTCTTCTTCCCTTGTTTCCTCTTCTCTTCTAGGTATTCCTCTTCGATTCTTTTTATAAGTCTCTTCTTCCATCTTAAACTACGTCCAATACTGAAACTTCCTGGCAGATTAAAACTGTGTGCCCGACCGAGACTCGAACTCGGGACCTTTGCCTTTCGCGGGCAAGTGCTCTACCAACTGAGCTATCGAAGCACGACTCACGGCCGGTACTCACAACTTTACTTCTGCCAGTACCTCGTCTCCTACCTTCCAAATTTTACAGAAGCTCTCCTGCGAACCTTGCAGAACTAGCACTCCTGAAAGAAAGGATATTGCGGAGCCATGGCTTGAGTCGTGCTTCGGTAGCTCAGTTGGTAGAGCACTTGCCCGCGAAAGGCAAAGGTCCCGAGTTCGAGTCTCGGTCGGGCACACAGTTTTAATCTGCCAGGAAGTTTCATATCAGCGCACACTCCACTGCAGAGTGAAAATCTCATTCTACGTCTAATACTGTCTCTTTTTCTTCTTTGTATTACATTCAGTAATTGTCATTACTCTCCCACTCTTCTCAGTAGCACCCTATTTTTCATATGGCCATCCAACGTAATCTTTCCATCCTCTACCACATCCGCGTTTGAAAAGCATCCAGTCTTGCTGTATCTTTCGTCCTCAGCGTCCTAGTTTCAGATTAATATAGGAGGACACTTAATACAAAACATTTTATTAGAATTTTCCTAAAAATCATTGTTCAGATTGGTGCAGAATATTTTCTTTCTCTTGCAAAATGCCTCTTTTGCCATTGCTATCCTTGTCTTAATTTCTATCCCGCTCTTCCAGTCGGTTTTTATCCTGCTTCCTTGGTATTTAAGGCTCTGCACATGTGGTAATATTTCCCCATTTGTATCATCTTCAACCTTTCATTTCCTCCAAGTGGCAGTTCTTTTGTTTTGTTTTTATTTATTTTCATTTGATCTTTCTTTTAGCTTCAATGGTATCCATAATATCCTATAATTCTTTTTCAATCGGTTGCTAAAAGAACCATGTCGTCTGCCAGTTTCAAACACCATATACTTCTTTCTCCCGTTTTTATTCCCTTGTCATGGGTTGTTGTGAATCACATTGAAAAGAGTGGGAAACAGAAAGCGCCCGTGATTTACTCTGTTTCCTAGTTCAGCCAGTTGGTACTTTCTGTTCTAATTTTCACTAAATCCTTTTCGTCGAATATAATGAAATTATAAGTTTTGTGGTTTACCATTCCATTCCCTTTACCCCCATTATAGCAGTGAGGATATCCCAAGCGACACTATAAGATGCCTCTTCCAGGTCTATGAAACACATTTATTTCCCTTTTGAAGAAACCTCTCTCAAAGAATTCACAAGAGCCCAATTGCATGACTTGTGCATATATTCAGTCTAAACCCAAATTCTTCCCCAATTCGTTTCCCTGTCTTTTATAAAGAATTCCTACCAGAACTTCCGATGCTTCTGAAATTATTTTAATTGTAGCGTTCTCGTGACATTTCTTGGTTCCTTGAAGAATGCTGTGTGAAATTTACATACATGTGCGTCAGAATTTGCAGCATGAGCGTAGACAACGGAATAGAATTCAGTGATGCTTGTGATAATTGTGGTGTCACCGCCAGACACCACACTTGCTAGATGGTAGCCTTTAAATCTGCCGCGGTCCGGTAATATACGTCGGACCCGCGTGTCGCCACTATCAGTGATTGCAGACCGAGCTTCGCCACACGGCAGGTCTAGAGAGATTTCCTAGCACTCGCCCCAGTTGTACAGCCGACTTTGCTAGCGATGGTTCACTGACAAATTACGCTCTCAATTGCCGAGACGATAGTTAGCATAGCCTTCAGCTACGTCATTTGCTACGACCTAGTAAGGCGCCATTATCAACTGCTATTTATCTTGTGATGCATGTACCGTCAGACCGATGTTCACCAATTATGGATTAAAGTTAAGTATTCCAGAAGCTACGTACTATTTTTGCTACTATAAAGACCTTGTCCTGTTCCAGGCCTCACGCCATCCTGCGTGAGCTTAAACGCGTGCCTTTCGGCTTCCTGTCCTAGTGGCTTGGCTGTCTTGCCAAGTCACAACAATAATTTTGATTTAAGCACATGATTACAGAAAATTAATATATTTGAGTGTATGGCAGTTAGTTCAATGGGAGATTTCATCAGCCGAAATTTCTGTACTAGTACCGATAATATATTTTAATCTTCAGCACTCATTTTGTAACTGAGTGTTTCCATCAAGGACATTGTTACCTGATGATGTGTCGGGATGGGGCGCATAACTCCATCCGTTGTTAGAACTGTGCAGTGCTATTTCGAGGCTCTTAGTTGTCAGCAAACACGACATTTAATGACCGTTATCGGATAAAAAACAACGGAAGCCAGTGTAGACTCCAATACTGTGCTCATTTTGGGCAGTTGTTAGCTAATTTTTTACTAACATATCAAATACTGTCTTGAAAGTCTCGCACAGAGGTCGCACGTTGTAATTTACTCCTAGTAAGTTATACGCTGACAACACGTACTAGCTCACGGTCTACTAATGGAACAGCTTGTGCACACGGTAATGAGATTCAAAGTAGGAGGAAAGTAGGAAAACTGGATATTACGGACCTGCCCACGGTCAACACGGCGATTCCCACGGTAGTCGGCGTCGTGTTTCTTAAGCGGGCCGACCGCCTCCGGCTCTGCAAAAGGCCAGGCGGGCACGCAGGTGTCGGTCAGCCGCTCGTTAGCCACCCGTGACTCACGCTACTGGCTGACCTCCCAGAAGCCGCTGCCAGCGCCTTCGCTAGCGTGGTGGCGGCGCGCGTCATTCTGGACATGAAGCCTTCGGTGGATAAGTGGGTAGCAGGCGACGCCCTGCAGCGCGCCCAAGGACGTATTGAGAACGGTGCTCCACGACACCTTCTTCCCCGGCCGCGCTCCCGTTGTCGTGGCCCTGTACAGGGCCCTGCTGGCGCCATCGTTGTCAGCGTTCACCTACTGCAAGTAGGCTGGCAGCGACTGCTCCACAATACCTAGGAGGATAACTACAATAATACTTTTTTGTTCACCAACCACTAATTAGAGATTTACGCTACTGGCCATTAAAATTGCTACACCACGAAGATGACGTGCTACAGACGCGAAAATTAACCGACAGGAAACAGATGCTGTGATATGCAAATGATTAGCTTCTCAGAGCATTCACACAAGGATGGCACTGGTGGCGACACCTGCAACGTGCTGACATGAGGGAAGTTTCCAACCGATTTCTCATACAGAAACAACAGTTGACCGGCGTTGCCTGGTGAAACGTTGTTGTGATACCTCGTGTAAGGAGGAGAAATGCATACCATCACGTTTCCGACTTTGATAAAGGTCGGATTGGAGCCCATCGCGGTTGCGGTTTATCGTATCGCGACATTGCTGCTCGCGTTGGTCGAGATCCAGTGACTGTTAGCAGAATATGGAATCGGTGGGTTCAGAAGGGTAATAGAAACGCTGTGCTCGATCCCATCGGCCTCGTATCACTAGCAGTCGAGATGACAGGCATCTTATCCGCATGGCTGTAAAGGATCGTGCAGCCACGTCTCGATCCCTGAGTCAACGGATGGGGACGTTTGCAAGACAACAACCATCTCCACGAATAGTTCGACGACATTTGCAGCAGCATGGACTATCAGCTCGGAGACCATGGCTGCGGTTACTCTTGACGCTGCATCACAGACAGGAGCGCCTGCGGTGGTGTAATCAACTACGAACCCGGATGCACGAATGGCAAAACGTCTTCTTTTTCGGATGAATCCAGGTTCTGTTAACAGCATCAAGATGGTCGCATCCGTGTTTGGCGACACCACGGTGAACGCACGTTGGAAGTGTGTATTCGTCATCCGCATACTGGCGTATCAGCCGGCGTGATGGTATGGGGTGCCATTGGTTACACGTCTCGGTCACCTCTTGTTCGCATTGACGGCACTTTGAACAGTGGACGTTACATTTCAGATGTGTTATGACCCGTGGCTCTGCCCTTCATTCGCTCCCTGCGAAACCCTACATTTCAGCAGGATAATACACTACCGCGTGTTGCAGGTCCTGTACGAGCCTTTCTGGATACAGAAAATGTTCGACTGATTCCCTGGCCAGCAGATTCTCCATATCTCTCACCAACTGAAAACGTCTGGTCAATGGTGGCAGAGCAACTGTCTTGCCACAATACGCCATTCACTACTCTTGATGAACTGTGGTATTGTGCTGAAGCTGCATGGGCAACTGTACCTGTACACGCCATCCAAGCTCTGTTTGACTCAATGTCCAGGCGTACCAAGGCCGTTATTACGGCCAGAGGTGGTTGTTCTGGGTACCGATTTCCCTGGATCTATGCACCCAAATTGCGAGAAAATGTAATCACATGTCAATTCTAATATAATATATTTGTCGAATAAATACTTGTTTATCATCTGCATTTTTTCTTGGTGTAGCAATTTTAATGGCCAGTAGTATACAGGGTGAGTCACCTAACGTTACCGCTGGATATATTTCGTAAACCACATCAAATACTGACGAATCGATTCCACAGACCGAACGTGAGGAGAGGGGCTAGCGTAACTGGTTAATACAAACCATAAAAAAATGCACGGAAGTATGTTTTTTAACACAAACCTACGTTTTTTTAAATGGAACCCCGTTAGTTTTGTTAGCACATGTGAAGATATAAACGAATACGTAATCAGTGCCGTTTGTTGCATTGTAAAATGTTAATTACATCCGGAGATATTGTAACCTAAAGTTGACGCTTGAGTACCACACCTCCGCTGTTCGATCGTGTGTATCGGAGAGCACCGAATTACGTAGGGATCCAAAGGGAACGGTGATGGACCTTAGGTACAGAGGAGACTGGAACAGCACATTACGTCCACATGCTAACACCTTTTTATTGGTCTTTTTCACTGACGCACATGTACATTACCATGAGGGGTGAGGTACACGTTCGACGGGCGTTTCATAGGACATGGAGGACGCATAAATTGGCCAGCCCGTTCTCCTGATCTTACACCTCTGGACTTCTTTCTGTGGGGTACGTTAAAGGAGAATGTGTACCGTGATGTGTCTACAACCCCAGAGGATATGAAACAACGTATTGTGGCAGCCTTCGGCGACATTGCACCAGATGTACTGCGGCGCGGACGACATTCATTACGCCAGAGATTGCAATTGTGTGCAGCAAATGATGGCCACCACATTGAACGGCTATTGGCCTGACATGTCGGTACACACTCTATTCCACTCCGTAATTGAAGACGGAAACCACGTGTGTAAGTTCGGTCCGTGGAATCTATTCATCAGTATTTGAAGTGATTTACAAAATATATCCAGCGGTAATGTTAGGTGACTCACCCTGTATATATATTCTTTTTATAATTTGCATGTATTTCTGAAGATATTTGGGACAGACGCATGAAAGGCAGATGAAACGTATGTTTTGGTATGTGATAATACTCATATGTGTAATTTGTTTTCTTGAAGTTCTCAGAATGTCTGTATTTCAATGACACTGTGGAAAAAACCATAAACTTTGTAATGGTATAAACAGTTATCCATAGTCTAGTTTAGGTACTTATCTGTATAATGACTATTTAAAGATCAGATGATCGCTCTAAGACAAACAAAGAATGCAATTCTTCGAATGTGCGTGGAAAGATGATGCACGCTTGTGTTTGTGGACCACTACGAAGTACACTAAACCTAGATGATGTTATTATTTGCGGTATTTCAGCCGGAAGCTGGAGATGAGAATAGCGGCATGGCCACCCCAAGCCAAGTCGCTGGCACCTCCTGTAGGAGGCAGAGCTGGGCGTGGAAGAGGAAGCACCTTTTAACACCGGAGATCAAACGTTTGCATTGTGCCAGACGAGGATGCAATTGGATGCCTCTACAGGACGTGAGACACCAAAATGAAATGTGTGATATGTAGTTTTCCCTTTGCTGTGAATGCCTTCTAACAACTTTTTTTGTTCTGTTGCCGAGAGGAGTGTGGGAAAGAACGCACCAAAGTGGAAATGTTAGCAGAGGAGGAGGTAACAAATGCACAGAACAAAAAATATATATTTTAAATGGCAACACTGAGTTTTCCCCATGAAGGCATTCCACCCACAATAATGTCAGCAAATGAGCGTCTTTGAAGAGTATTCGGGGCTGCACCGAATATTTACCAATGATTGTTAGCCCCATATCACGATATTCAAATTCCTCTACACAATTTCCAACATTTGTTGCTCTATCTTTGTGATTGTGGTGCTTAAAATTAATCCCCATTTCATTCGCATTCATACTATTTCCAACATTCGTGACTTCTTTAGCGAATTTTCGACAACCACGGAACTGTTGTTACAAAGAATCCTTTTCGACGTCAGTTTGTCTCGCCACCTCCGAACCTAAGATGTGGCTTTCTCTAGTTTTCTGTCCTCTTATTCTCGTGTTGCATTCGGTGAGATATCTGATATGATTCTGAGATATCTGTTCTGTTCACTTGCAAGACGCCTTCGCAAGGGCTCAGCAGCGATCGATCGCTCACTTTTGGTAAAGATCTGAATCTGGCCCTCGACTCAGTGGGCCGGCGAACGAGGGCGGAAGTTGGGAAGACGGGTTTTGACCGCCAAACGGCGCAGACGTACCTGTAACTGTGTCTCACAATGTAGTGTTGAATATACAGTCCACGATTATCAACCATGTGCTTTTATTTTCAATCGCACTCATTGTTAAATACAAGTAAAGAAATCAACGAAATCCAAATTCTGATAGAGATTAACGAAATAGAGGAATCTCATGATGTTTACAGGGAGACCTTCGACGAGTTTCGCTTGGGTATGGAATCAAAGGTAACGAAATTACAGCAGTCAGACGTCGTCGTACAGCATCTTAGTGCAAGTTCACACAGTGCTAGTGAAATACAGCTGCCAGTAATTTCACTGACAAAATTCCATCGTAGCACTGCATAATTCACGTTTTTTTTCGATACCTGTAAGACACTAGTTATTAGTAGTGGGGCCTTAACTCATGTGAAGTGGTGTCATGTATGTCTGATGAAACTCTTAAGCTAACTGAAAACGTATTGGTTACAGAAAGAAACCGTAAGAGTGCGTGGGATCTGACTGTACAAAGGTACAACAATCCCAAGTTAATTGTGTATTTGCATACAAAGGAATTCCTTAATCTGCCCAGTGTCAAAACTGAATCTGGTAAGGACTTATCGATGTTTAGTAAGCAGCCAGAGACAAACCTGAATGCGACTGAGGCCAAGCAGGTCGGCCATATATTGCATGAAATGTTGCTGTCGTACATATTGCTGCATCACATTAGGAAAATATACTACACAGTGAAAAAGGAAACCACCAGCTTGCATATATACTGTTGTGACTTGGCAAGACAGCCAAGTCACTATGGGAGGAAGCCGAAAGGCACGCGTTAAGCTCACGCAGACTGGCGTGAGGTCTGGAACAGTTAAGGGAATTTTTAGTAGCAAAGAAAGTACGTAGTTGATGTAATACTTAACTTTAATCCATAAGTGGTGTACATCGCTCTTGACGGTACATGTTTTATAAGATAAATATCAAATGCTATGGCGCCTTGCTAGGTCGTAGCAAATGACGTAGCTGAAGGCTATGCTAACTATGGTCTCGGCAAATGAGAGCGTAGTTGTCAGTGTAGCATCGCTAGCAAAGTCTGCTGTACAACTGGGGCGAGTGCTAGGACGTCTCTCTAGACCTGCCGTGTGGCGGCGCTCGGTCTGCAATCACTGACAGTGGCGACACGCGGGTCCGACGTATACTAACGGACCGCGGCCGATTTAAAGGCTACCACCTAGCAAGTGTGGTGTCTGGCGGTGACACCACATATACTGTTTTAGATGCCCTTATAAACATAGACGACAAAAATGACAAGGTGTACCAATGCAGAGTACTTCTCGGCAGTGTCTCAAAAATGGTTCAAATGGCTCTGAGCACTATGGGATTTAACTTCTGAGGTCATCAGTCCCATAGAACTTAGAACTACTTAAACCTAACTAACCTAAGGACATCACACACATCCATGCTCGAGGCAGGATTCGAACCTGCGACCGTGGCGGTCGCGCGGTTCCAGACTATAGCGCCTTGAACCGCTCGGCCACCCCGGCCGGCAAGTGTCTCAGAAATAAACTTCATATCTCAGAGCTTAGGAGACCCGATGGGACTACAGTACAGCCAGCATTCGATTCCAATAAGTGGTATCAGCGAAATGTAGATTTCCTCAAGATTTGCTGACTGCTGCGCACATGGTGTCTGCGCGTTACTACCACAGGACCATTCCAACAGAGGTAGCAGTGGCGCTTATCGATAAGTGCACTGTCGTACTATATCTAAAGCTATCGCTAGTATTTCTGTCGGAATTCAGTCGGGGACAGAGCGCCAGTGAGGTGCGGACAGCCAGTACTCACCGACCGCTGACGACACACATGTACCATCCGACGAAGGAGACTGGAGCGGGAACGACCGTTGGTTGGTCGTTCGGTCGGTCGTGTCATCTGGCGACGTGTAATTGGTCATTTGACCATTCCTGGGACTCGTCAGTTGGTCATCTTGTCGGACGTGGGTCGGTTCCTTCCTTGTGTAGAGATGTCGGGTGGCCAATGGGCAAGTGTTCCCTCTGCATGGTTGGGTCTGAGCCAGTGTGCCCGGGTCGCCGTGTCTCCGAGTTCCAAATGGACATGGAGTTGAGTCGGGATGGAGATGCAGTGAGGTCCGGACATTATAAAAAGAACATATATATATATATCAACCAAACCCGATCTTAGGATGAACTAGATTCGCCTAGGTCAAAGTCGTTCATCTTGTTACTGACAGGATAAAAGAGTTTAGCCTAGGTCGAATAGGTTTATTGTAGTTAGAATTTACATGCTTTAGAATAAACTGGTACATCCTAGTCTGAACTAATTTCACCTAGTTTGGATCTTTTATAAGCTTTCAAAGTAAACTGAATAAGGGAATAGAAATAAAATAGTCAATATGATTCCTTAATGTTATTTATTAACTAATCAGTAACTATACGTGTATCAATAGATCAATTTACATATATCCATCCCCAGAAGTCATCTTATCTGCAGTTTGCTTATTTACTTATTTTTGCAATGTTTGCTTCGGTCGCACTTAGAAGTGCAGAGTACTTTGTTTTTCTTACAATTGCATTTGTTTGTTGCACAGTTCTACAGGCAACTGAATTTCATGAAGCCTCGCCCTGATCCAACAGAATGTTTAGCGGCTGCTGTCCTTAAAGATATTTCAATATTCTGGTTAATATCTCCCACATTTAAAAACTTCTGAATGCAGATGTCGAAATCAGTTCTAAAAAAATAAAAAAAGTTAAAAAATATATTATTTTTAATATTTTACTACAAAAAATTATGGAAAATGGTAATAAAATTATACCTGCAATAATGTTTTTTTAAGTACGCCATGTTTGATGCCATCATTGTATAGGCTCTCATCTGTATTTTGAAGTTTTATTCCTATTATGTTTCGAAGGTCACCTCTGCCTTTATCTACATCTGGAATATGTATCGTTACGTTGTCTCCACTGTCAGCTGATGGATGGGATTTGTCAGAGTAAGCTTTCTTTCTTTTAGCTTGTTATTTTAAATTTTCTGTCGCAAATATCTAGCATTTTGAATGTCAGTTTTCACAATGTTATCATCATCACTGACTTCGTACTGTTCAGTATTGCTGTCATCTTCGATTGCCTTCTTTAGGTCTTCTTCATCCTCAATATCATTTATGATTTCTTGAGGCAACGAGAAAGTGGAAAGTCCTACTCTATGTTCGATTCCAAATAATACTGTGTAAGGTGACTGTTTTATGCCAGAGTGATAAGCTCGATTTTTCATGAATTGGACATACCTTAATCCTTCCGACCACTTCGTCGAATTGTTGTCCTTTAACCAAGAACTTACAATATTTTCAATGTCTTAGTTGGCACGTTCAACAGAACCCTGACTTTGGCTGTGCCTTTGTTTTCCATGCACAATTTTTAGTTCTGACCAAAGATTTGAGAGTTCACTTATAAAATTATTGGCAAATTCTCTGTTCTTTTTTGCTACTTTTTCACGTCTTCTACTTGTTTAACAAAATTCGCATGTTTGTCTACTGATAACACATTATAACGAGACGACTTTTTGTTTCCACTCTGCAAAATTTTCCTCCAGAAACATTTCTCCCAACATCTTTTGATTGGCGTGTCTACTACACGAAGGCCCATCCATGATGAAACGCCTCACAATAATTATACTAGGATTATAATAAAATCCTTTAAACGCAACCAGAAACTAAATACACGCACTTCTCGATGCAAAAATACCGTTGAAAACAATAATGCGAGCGAAGAGCGGTTGAGAGGCGCGAGGGACGAGCCGGAGATGATTCGTCGATTCCCTGTTCGTACAGGCAGTGACATGCATTCCGACTAGGCAAAATTAGGTCAGACTAAGACGTACCAGTTTCTCCTAAAGCATGTAAATCCTAACCAGGAAAAACCGATTCGACGTAGGCTAAACTATTTTATCCTATCAGTAACAGGATGAACGAGTTTGAGTTAGGCGAAAATAGTTCATCCTGAAATCATGTTTGTGGATATATATATATATATATATATATATATATATATATATATATATATATATATATATATATATATACAGCCGGCCAAACATGATATATAAAACACACACACACGCACACGTACACACACACACACACACACACACACACACACACACACACACACAGCGCGGCTCCTCACATGCCAGCGATAAAAAAAATCTGTCACAAAATTTCGTCTGGCGAGTACATCCGGCAGAAAAAGGACGTTAATGAGTGACTCTGGCAACACTGTAACCACATCTGTGGCAACAACCTCTGTCAGCATATGTTAGTCGTGCTGTACCGTTGGTGCAGTGGGTAGGGTTCTGGGGTAGGATCCAGGAAGTCGAGTTTTCGATCCTGGGTTGAGGAGGCGCATTTTTTTTTTTTTTTTTTTTTTTTTTTTTTTTTTTTTTTTTTTTTTTTTTTGCTAATTTCATTCTGATATTTCATACTGTAATATAAACCATTTCTTAGGTCAAAATTTTGTAACGCTGAACATAACAAATACGTGGTTAGACAAATAAGAAATAGACGGTTGAAACAAACGACCTGTCATAGGACAGTATAGCTACAAAAACAATCCCAATTTCGAGATGTTAAAGATGATAGCCCAGTACAATATCTACTTGTCATTTATAATACATATAATATGACCGCTCAGATGTCGCATATTAGCATCCTGTGGCAATAATAATGTCCAAATTAAATGACAGCATGACCTTCACAACAGAATACGTTGTCCTCAGAACTACAGATGCTCAAAGCGACCTCCCCGCACATCCAAACATTGCACAACCCGCCAGATTATACGGCTCTGGACCCTTCGCAGCAAAGCTGCGTCCACAGTAACAAGATCAGCATGAACACGTGCTTCCAGTTCTTCAATATTCGTCGGCGAAGTAGAGTATACGTGCTCCTTAAGGTGTCCCCATAGGAAGAAACCCAGGGGATTTACGTCAGGTGAAAGCGGTCGCCATAGAACTGAACTTCCACGTCTGAGCCATTTCCCTGGAAATGTTCTGTCGTACATTAAATCCAGAATATGGAGGTGCACCATCATGTTGGAAACACATTCTTCACCGAAAATGCAGTGAAACGTCTTCCAGCGCATCAGGCAGATAGTTTGAGAGGAACGCATGATACCTTCGTGCAGTCAACCGGTCAGGCAACATGTAGGGGCCCAAACACTTGTCGCCCAATATTATGGCCCAGACGTTGATACCAAAGCGAACTTGATATCCACGGCCGCGGGTGACGTGCGGGTTAACCTCACACCAATGGTGGGCATTGTGCATATTGAAGACACCCTCACGAGTGAATGCTGCTTCATCTGACCATATTACAGTGTTCACGAAGTCATCTTTGGCTTCTTGTTGTTGTTGGAACCATTCACAGAATTGCATCTACCGATGGCGATCTGCAGGATGCAGGTATTGCGTGAAAGCATAATGCCGGCCGCTGTGGACGAGCGGTTCTAGGCGCTTCAGTCCGAAACCGCGCTGCTGCTACAGTCGCAGGTTCGAATCCTGCCCCGGGCACGGATGTGTGTGATGTCCTTAGGTTAGTTAGGTTTAAGTAGTTCTAAGTCTAGGGGATTGGTGAAAAAATGGTTCCAATGGCTCTGAGCACTATGGGACTTAACATCTGAGGTCATCAGTCCCCTAGAACTTAGAACTACTCAAACATACCTAACCTAAGGACATCACACACATCCATGCCTGAGGCAGGATTCGAACCTGCGACCGCAGCGGTCTCGCGGTTCCAGAGTGTTGCACCTAGAACCGCTCGGCCACACAGGCCGGCGGGACTGATGACCTCAGATGTTAAGTCCCATAGTGCTTAGAGCCATTTGAGAGCATAATTCTAGGGGTGCAGCCAATGCTCATGCAGCACGTTAATTGTTGTACGTTGCGAGACACACAGCTGCCTTGCTACGCTACGTGTATTTCGCTGAGATTCTTGGTGTATGACCTCCAGGATAGCTTCCTCAGTAACTGCGGTACGACGAGTCCGTAGACGATCTCTGTCACGCAATGGTGGAAGAAGAGAACCTGGATCCCGAAGGCGCACCCCCAGACGACGAAACGCATTTTTATCAGAATTGCGTCGACGGGGATATCTAGCAGCATATTCACGAGTGGCAACGGCAGCCCGGTTATCAGATGCACCAAGAACCAGAAGCATGTCCACATATTCATCATTTGTGTATGCCATACGTCTGCCACACTGGTTTAGAGGTTTACAATGAGAAAATTCAATGCATGTACACATATACATTGGAGTCTGTCAGGGGCACTTTACTCCGCTCGCAACTAGTCCCTGTCTGGTGCACAGCGCTTACTGTATAAACACGCCGTCAGTCCTGCACGCTGTTCCACGTAACGCGCACTACCCATCTGACAGATATTGTTTTGCTTGAACCATCCCGACATTGCTGATTGTGAACTGTTCGGTTTCGAAATACACTGTTTCCTTAACGGTAATAGACGAGATGTTTCCACAATCCCATAGATGAAATAATAACAATATTCAGTATTGCATAATTAATAGGACCTTGTAGATAACCCATACAAATAGTAACCGAGTTCCGACATTATTCGCAAAGAACGTTGCTAGTCCTACCTGACTTGAACAAGGCAAGAATAATAGGTGGTACTAATCTATGGTACCATTGGGGGAGGGTGTAAAGAAAACACGTTTCGCATCAAGTGGATGAAGTGGTGCGAATAAATTCACGCCCACGACGTGGAAAGGGCTTCCTTCAAACCTGACCAATTTTCCAAAACTACCATAGTAATATGAAAGTGCAACTGTTTTCTATAGGACACACTGCAATCACTGTTGACAACTAAGATGACAAATACCGTACCGCCTCGACTACATTTACCAAATAAAAAACATATGCCTCAACGCAGGACCGAACCATCGATCTCCTGCGTGCTAACTCAAAACTCAATCCACTGCACGAACTGTACAGCACGACTAACACGTGCTGACAGAGGTAGTTAAATCACATGAGGTTACAATGTTGCCAGATTGCCACTCTTTAACGTCCTTTTTCTGCCGGATGTACCATAACAGATGTTCAATATGGTATCCATGGAATGCAATATACGCATTCACACGTCACATCGTGGATTGCCACATGTTTCCACTTTCCTGCTTCCCTCTGAATAGCATCACAGGCGACATAGCAGGTGTCGTGAACGCGCTGTTGTAGGGTCTGCACATCAGGAACTGGCTTAGCATACATAACGCTTTTCATGTGCCCCCAGAAATAAAAATCCAGGAGATTTAACTTCGGTGACCTCACAGACTATTCTAGCGGGCCTCAGACTCCTAAGCAGCATCCAGGGAAGACGTTGTTCAACTGCCAGCGAACTGTACATCTACATCTACATATATACTCCGCTAGCCACCAAGGGGTATGTGGCGGAGGGCACAATTCGCGCCAAAGTCATATTCCCCCCCACCCCTCCCCCGCCCCCTCTGTTCCACTCGCGGGTCGCGCGAGGAAAAACGACTGTCTGAACGGCTCAGTACGAGCTCTTATTTCACTTATCTTTGAATGGTGATCACTGCGCGATTTGAAAGTTGGCGGTAATAATATAAGCTCTACATCCTCGGTGAAGACCGGATTTCGGAATTTAGTGAGCAGCCCCTTCTGTTTAGCGGGCCGTCTATCTGCGTGTGTGTCCAACTTCAAACTTTCTACGAGATTTGTAATGCTCTCGCGATATCTAAATGTACCAGTGACGAATCTTGCCGCTCTTCTTTGGACCTTCTCAGTCTCTCGAATCAGACCCAACTGGTAATGGTCCCATACAGACGAACAATACTCCAAGACTGGACGAACTAACGTCTTGTAAGCTATTTCCTTTGTTGAAGGACTGAATAGCTTCAGGATTATACCAATTAATCGCAATATAGAGTTTGCCTTACCCGTTACTTGTGTAATCTGATTATTCCATTTGAGATAATTTCGAATAATCACACCCAGAAACTTGACGGACGTTACCGCTTCCAAAGACTGGGCATTTATTTTGTAGTCGTACATTAATGGGGATTTTCGCCTAGTCATACGCAGTAGGCTACACTTACAAATACTGAGAGAGAACAGCCAGTCATTACACGACGGATTTATTTTCTACAAATCCTCATTGATTTGTTCACAGCTTTAGTGTGATGCTACTTTCCTGTAGACTACAGCATCATCAGCAAACTGTCTAAAGCCGCTGTCAATACCATCAGCCAGATCGTTTATGTAAATCGTAAAAAGCAGAGGACCTATTACGCTGCCCTGGGGCACACCTGAAGTTACGCTTGTTTCTGTTGAAGTCACGACATACTGCTCCCTGTGTGTTAGAAAAATTTCTATCCAGCTGCGTATCTCATCGGATAGACCGTAAGGGCGCACTTTTTGTAGCAAGCGACAGTGAGGAACTGAGTCGAACGCTTTTCGAAAGTCGAGAAATACGGCATCAACCTGGGAGCCGGTATCTAGAGCCTGTTTTATATCATGCACAAAGAGGGCCAGCTGTATCTCGCATGACCTCTGTTCCCAAAAACCGTGCTGGTTTCTGCAGATGAGCTTCTCAGAGTCTAGAAAGGTCATTATGCCTGAACACAAAATATATTCCATGATTCTACAACAAATCGATGTCAGTGAAATTGGCCGGTAATTGTGTGCATCCGATTTTTTACCCTTTTTTGTAGATTGCTATGAGCTGGGCCTTCTTCCAGTCCCGTGGAACTTTCCGCTGTTCCAATGACCTCTGATAGATGATGGATAAGTATGGTGCTATATTTATAGCATAGTCAACATAAAATCTTACGGGGATACCGTCTGGGCCAAATTCCTTCCTGGCGTCTAAGGATCTTAACTGTTTTACAATCCCAGATACACTGAACACTATGTCAGCCATCGTTTCGTTAGTTCGATAACTGAATGGGGGAATGGTGCTGCACTCCTCTACCGTAAACGAGTTTTTGAAAGCTAGGTTTAGAATTTCTGCCTTCTGTTTATCATCGTCAGTAACATTACACACACTGTCAGCAAGAGAAGGTATTGAATTATTTGTAGCGTTCATAGATTTTACGTACGACCAAAATTTTTGGGGGTAATTTTTAGAATGCGGAAATGGGGTGGATTTCCTTCATGGTTCAAATGGTTCAAATGGCTCTTAGCACTATGGGACTTAACAGCTGAGGTCATCAGTCCCCTAGACTTAGAACTACTTAAACATAGGACATCACACACATCCATACCTGAAGCAGGATTTGAACCTGCAACCGTAGCAGCAGCGCGGTTCCAGACTGTAGCGCCTAGAAACGCTCGGCCACAACGGCCGGATTTCCTTCATGCAGAGACCTCATAACGTGTCGTATTGCCGAAGGCACATTCTCAAGACGCCCAGGGTGAGCATTCCGCAGGAAGTCCAGATATATTTCACCGTCGAGCCATTGTGGAATAATAAGCGGTCCAAATATGTGGTCGCCAAGAATCCCTGACCACACGTTGATGGTGAACCGATGCTGATGAGACGCCTCAATCATCTCCCGTGGATTGTCTGTAGCCAACAGATGACGATTACGCAGATTGATCATCGTAGATCTGTTAATGGTTGCTTCGTTGGTAAAGAGGACTGATGATAGATATCCCATAACTGTGATGGTCTAGTTTAAAACTATCGACAAAATTCTTCCCGTAGAGGAAAATCAGCTGCTGATCATTCCTGCAATCATTACAGGTTACAGGGATACTATTAGTTGTCAAACAGGATACATATAATCGTACTTTGGCTTACACTACGTTGGCGGGCCATTTTCCTGGAGTTTCGTGTCAATATCCTGTAGAACAAGGTCCTCTAAATCCGAAGTACGCGCATTTCACCGCTTTCCTGGGCATTATTCTTTCCGAGAGGACCCGTGATCACAGAAATTCCCAAGAAGGGCTGCAAGTGTTGTGTGATGTGGTTGGAGTTTGTGAGTGTATTTGTTCGATGTAGTCGTGCTGTCTCTCGACCGTTTCTATCTCCTTGACTCTACACAAACATCATCTCGGCGCGTTCCCGACTTGAATGGAGAGGAGTTGCGCTGGCTGGTGGCAGGAATCCAAAATGATCTGTACATAACACTTCCAAATTAATAGAACTCTTTATTTATAAAAAAGGAAAGAAAAGTATCTTCTCGTTGCCTCCTACATGCCTCCTACTCGCAGAACGCAGGCTAATGATCGTCTTCCTCTCACTCAGTACCGATGCTCTTGAAGTGTGCAACTCAACTGGCCCAACCAGTCATATGTGGCTGGATAAGTCAGAGTTTACAAGGGCGCTAAACTCCGTCTTCCTGGAGGTGTGGCGCTGCCCGGTCTTTCCATTGGTGTGCACGTCATTGCCTTCTTACTGCCATTTCGTGGCGCTGCGCTGGTCCGTGTGCAATCGATGCTTTAGGATTTCACATAACCCACCAGCCCCCCCCCCCCCTTCTCTCTCCACCAAAATACCGCATCGTTGCCGTGCAGGAAATCACCTTACGATAATGAAGGGGGTGGAGTGGGGGCGGAGGGAATCTGGGTGGCGTCAGGAGGCGAGAGCCGCAGCTAGGACCGACGCCAGGCCCCCGGCAGTGCCCAAACACCCGTCCTGCACTCCGAGGGGAAGGTCGGTCGGAAAACCTCGAAAGCACCACCATCGTCTTCCTGAGCCCGTCCGACGGGAATCGGAGAGGGTGGCGACGACGACGGCGGCTTCGATGACAACGACAACGACGACACCGGCGGTCGTCGGGAAGTTGCTGCGGCGGCGAAGGCCCTAAGTCCGTAGATGGTGCAAATGGGCACCGAATGGGGCCACGCCGGCCGCAAGATACAATTTGCGGAAGAATCTCGAAATCAACAAACACGAATCTGTTTGTGATCGAGGGGCTGCAACCCGGCAGGACCTTGAATTAAATTCGTGAAGCGTCCAAATTTCCAAGAATCGTTTCTCTCTCCCAGCACCTATTGAGTCCAGTAACTCTCAAAGGAATGTAATCATTAGCTGCAAAGCAGTACTTGAGGTCCATGGGAGACACGTGCCCTGCGGTGGATGTAGTAACTGGAGCAACATGCAGTGGTGCCGGCCATGTAGAAGGTCCGCCATTGATGGACCGTCGCGGGGCTGCGAGTGGTACGTTGTGAAGAAGAGCAGCTGCACTTGCTCTCGTGTGGGGAGGCATGTAGTTTGTTCATGTGCTGCTTCAGAGTATTCGCTAATCGTTCCGCTTCTCCGTTTGACTGATGAAACGGAGCACTGATAAGATGAGTTATACTACTGGCTGTACAAAACTGTTCAAAGTTCTTAGCTGTACACTGCAGTCCGTTGTCCGTAACTAGCGCTTAAGGCAAACCATCGAGGCAATCTACACTGAAGAGTCAAAGAAGCTGTACACCTGCCTAATATCGTGCAGGGTCCCCGCGAGCTCGCAGAAGTGCCGCAACACGACGTGGCATCGGCTCGACTAATGTCTCAAGTAGTGCTGAAGGGAATTGACACCATAAATCCGTAAGACTACGACGGGGTGGAAATCTCTTCTGGACAGCACATCCCAGATATGCTCCATAATGTTCATATCTGGGGGATTTGGTGGCCAGCAGAAGCGTTTAAACTCAGAAGAGTCTTCCTGGAGCCACTCTGTAGCAATTATGAAAGTATGGGGTGTCGCATTTCCTACTGGAATTGCCCAAGTCGGTCGGAATGTGCAATATGGACGTACACTATGGATGTACAATATGCCGTATGTGTCATCTGTCAGTCATTTCTAGACCTATCAGGGGTCTCATATCACTCCAACTGCACACGACTTTTTTTTGTCATGCAGGGCTCATGGATTCATGAGGTTGTACCCGCACACATCCGTCCACTCGATACAATTTGAAACGAGACTCGTCCGACCAGGCAACATGTTTCCAGTCATCAACGACCCAATGCCGCAGTTGACAGACCCAGGCAATGGGCAAGACTTCGTGTCGAGCAGTCATCAAGGGTACAGGAGTGGGTCTTCAGTTCCGAAACCCCATATCGATGATGTTTCGTAGAACGGTTCGCACGCTGACACTTGTTGATGGTCCATTTCAGGCACATTTGCAAGACGGGCGTGAATATATTACAAAAACGTAGGAATAAGTTCAGAGTATAAATAAGGAATTACTTACGATATTAATTAGTATAAGTGGTTGTATCGATTGTGGCGTCCATCCGCGGGAAACAGTAAAATAATTACGCAGTTCAGTTGTCTTGCCGAGAAGATGGCATCTCTTTGGTTCTGGTAGCTGTCCAGATAGGACGCATATCTGCTATCGCTGCAGACAATTATTTGGCACAACACCATTATTCTATTTTATTGAGACGCCATCTTACTAGGCGTACTCATAGTTGCACACAGCAACACAGTTAATGTAAGTGTCTATGTAATTTAATTTAGTATAATATTTTGTGAATACAGTGATATTATTTAACCCCATGTCTATGTTGCAAGCTATTGTTTCAACTAAACGGCGTCTTGGCAAGGCTAAAGGTTCTGTGTTACAAATGGTCCAGCATGAGCCGAATCTTTGGAATCATTCAATCTACGAAGTCTGATAAAGAAATATTTTCAGAAAAATCACTCATGATCGAACTTACAATGTACGGACCTTATGCAAAAAAACCCTTGCCAAGCGCCCAAAGTTTGTATTAACATACTCTGTTCGCTTACTGTTATCATTACCTATTATTATTTGTCTGTTCTCTGATATTCTCAAACCAAACACGAAAAGGTACGATAAAATCTTACCCAGCATTGTAATCTGCAGCAGTCTGCAGAAAGTTGCACTTCTTGCTGCAGTCACCACAGACGCCTACTGCAGCGGCAGTACCAGAGACAGACGAGCGATGCGGGTTGCCGACTCTACTGCGAAGTCAGGCTATAACACTACCGTCTGCTACTGCTATACCATAACCTCGAAGCTGGAAGCAGTTTGCAAAACAGAATTATTTTGTTAGAGTAATTAGCGACAGAGCAGTGTTACTCTCTGAGAGGAATTTTATTATGTTGACCGTATTGTACCTAACGGAGGTGGCTTATCGGAAGTGAAAGTCAGAATTACGTAAATATTTGAACAGTACGAACAAAATTTTACCTATCTGGACTGTTCAACTGATAAAGAAAACGGTCGCCAGCCTAACTAGGCAAGAGAATGATTAACATTCTCGTTTAAGAAAATAGTTATTAGTAATTTTAACGAATAAACACAACCTATACTTCGTCACACGCGAGTGCAATGAACTCTGACGCATACATATGTTAACGTTATGGTTGGAACAAACAGCTAGAGCAGCACAAACTATTTGTAAAATTATAATAGATGACGAAACACACTATTACTTTCAGGGCTTGTTCAAACTGAATGGTCTTTATAACATTACTATTAACATTCACTGCAGAATCATTAAGTGGGTATAGGTTAAGTCTCTCTCAGTTAAATACTTTACTATTTAAAATGAAAGTTAATTGGAATCCACTGAAAGGTTGCTTCTCACTATCATTTGAAGAAAGAAATTTTGATTTTCATAATTAATGGTCTTTCCGTTACTTGTTTCTCAGCATTAACACATTAGACAAACCGTGGATCCAGTTATACTATTAATATGCACTTCCGATACACAAGAGAGATTAATTCCTACTATTGCAGTTTTCCACTTTTACTACAGTGAGACACAAAATTAACATATATGTAAGATACTGACTAACCTTCTGCGATTTACAACAGGCAGTAATGTGATCATTCACTAAGCAAAACTTTATAAGCCTCAATCTTAAGAACTTTTAATTTTGAAGTAGGCAACAACACATTAATAAGCAGTTTTACTAGGAAAATTATTTTCAGCAAGCATCATTAACTTTAACCCACTCTATTGCCACATTAACTTTAACTTTCTTTTTACTATGTTCAAGAGGCATCAATTAGCAAAACTCTAGGCTTTAATTTCTTTCAGTAAGGACACTCGGAAATCACTTTAGTTCAAACGGAGAGGAACCTGAGAGGTCTTATGATGAGGAGAAAAATCAAGGTTGGTATATAAATTCAGATATAAATTACCTTATATTTGTGCACACTAAAACATCCAGTAAGCTGATCCTTCACTGTACATCATTATAGTATTACGTTGCAGTGATTGCGCGACGTGGTGGCAACCGCATGTTGGTAGGTGGATTCGCAGGCAGAATTGCTGGACTCTGGCCCTTCTTGGTGGCGATGATAGATACAAATTCCAGAATAGTTCCAGCTAGTTATCCATCCATCCGAGGCATTGGAAAGTAGCAGAAAAATCCTCTCTCGGAACCAGCACAATATGCATCTTTTACATGGCAGTGCACTGTTTGGTAGCTCGTCCTCGACTCGTAGTTCGTCCCGACTGACTATCAGTTCCACCTTTTCTACATAGGCCAACCACAATTTGCGGGCGCTACACAGTTCCGTTCCCGAGGGGAACCACTACACCGTTTACATACAAACTAACTAAGAACCCTAAGTGAGGATCAGCAATTTACATAACAGTAACCAAATACATTAAATAAAACAGAACATTTGCACATATTGACATTTCTACAAAAAAATTATTCACACAGAATTACAATCATATACAGTAAGTTTTGTTCCCTCCAAATGGGAAAAAGCATTTAAATGACAGATACACTACTTTGCATTGAACCAAACCATGACATCAAAGTTTGTACAAAGAAAGGAGTATACAATTCTGTGTTATCTATTCAATCAAACACATTTACAGAAGCTCAATGATGGAACATTAAATGAAACAAAAGCAAAATAAATCCGTACAGCTGAAGAGCTATGGTGTTACAAGGCTGAAGCAAGTGTGCTTACAAGTAACTACCACAGTTAACAACAAACACGTCGGTGCGGCCAACATCCATCAGAGAGCATCAACCAACAGCTGAGAAAGGGGGCGCAAAGATCAACGAACTATTTCCTGGTGATCACATGGGTGCAAGTAGTCCCAGAAATACCTCCCGCCCACGGTAGATAAGCTGGCGCCCAGCCATTCAGCAGGCAGTTCTCGACTTACCAAGTGCGGGGAAGATCGGCCGGTCAGCAGTGTGCCACCTCGATCATCCTCTCTTCCGCTACGATTGTGATACGTCGTTTTTGTCGTCTTAGACTATCTACCAGCTGCTAACAACCGACTTCGATGTGGAACAGTTTTTAAGAGTTTGTTACTGTTGGAGGTTTACTGTAGTTTTCTTAATAAAAAAAAACAAATTTGGCAAACGGGTCGGATCTTGCTCTGTAGATTTAGCAGTGGCGACGAGAGTGTTCGAATTCCTGCGTTCCTCCATTGTTTGTTGACATGGCTGAGGGTATTCCAGGTTTAGATGCACCATCGACTCGCGTCCTTGAACTGTTGGGTCGTATGCAACACATGAATGAACTTCTGATTCAGCGTCTGCAGGCTTTGTTTTCTTCCGTGGGTTTCAACGTCGGCCGCTCCTGCTGCATTCCCGCCGTTTGACAAGTCTATTGAACCATGGAGTAATTATGCAGCTCACTTGGAACGACATTTTCTTGCCCATAGGAACATCGACCCGGCCAGCATCTTACGTTTTTTTTCTTGCCTGTGTGGGTCCTGACAATTATCGCTTAGTATAGCAGTTGCATCTGGAGGTAGAAACCAATTCCCTCCCTTGCGAACAGCTGACCGCCAGTTTAGCAAGGTATTTTGATGCCCAGGTCCATGTCGCGGCAGCTTGTCACAAGTTCTTCAGCTGTCAGAAGCTTCCACTCCAGTCTTACAGGGAATGGATCACTTGCCTTCAACGGCTCTCCCGGGACTACAGTTTCCCTTGTGCCAACCCGAGGCTTACGCAATCGTATGGTTCTTCCCTCATTCGCGACATGATTCTGGTCCATGCTCCTGATGATACCTTGGCAAAGGTGAAGGATCCCTCCTTGGATACGTTTTTGTCGCTTATTCGTGCCCATGAACAGTCTTCCTGTTCATCTGCGGCATTATATGCCTCGCCGCCGGTCTTTGCTGCACGGCCGCCCCATCTTCGCTCAGAGCCACAGTTGCAGGAGCTGCAGCAGCGCCGACAGCCTGCGGAGGGCGCCCCGCCGCCGCCTTCTCCTCCAGACCAGGTGACGGGTTCTCAGATTCAGCAAAGTCTGAGGTTGCCCTCCTGTCGTCAGTGCTTTTTTATGCACCAGCATCGTGATTGTCGTTCCCAGTAGGTGGTCTGTTCCGCCTGTGGGATGAAGGGTCATCGGGCCGATGTTTTCCACTCCTCTTCATCAATGGAGCTGAACCTCACAGCTTTGGACCCTCCAGACTTGGTCTTAGAGGATTCTGCCCAGCTGCCAATCGTCTTCTTTGCCCAGACGCTCCTGCCACACGTGGTGGGATGGATCTCTCTGATTGTCCAGATCAGTGGGACTCTTCTCCATTTCCAGTAGGACAGAGGGTCCTTGGCTACTATTCTTGACAATGACATTCATTGCCACTTGGATTCTTCAATGCTCCACCCATTACTGACTCCCTTGAAGAGCTATAGTAATGGCATTATCTGCATGCAGGGCTGGTTCCTGGCGCAGGTGTGGGATGTCTCTCATGAGGACACTGGCTGCGTTTTGGTCCTAGCTTATCTGTTGGTGTTGAATCTTTTCCTTTCTCTTGGCCTTGAGATTCATGATTTAGCCCCAGCGGTCCTAACTGTGTCCCTGACGCTCTTTTACACGGGCTTTTTGATTTCTTCCCTGACATCTACTTTAATTCTTCTCCAGGGTTGTCCGGTTTCGAAGAACACATCAAACTACTTTCCTAGGTGATTACAATGATTCAAAAGGCTCGTTCAGTGCCTTTCGCCCTGCGGATCTCCCTACACAAGGAACTGAGTCGCTTTGAGGAGCTGGGAGTTCTGACACTGGTTCGCCAATGCTACAGCCATCTTTCAAAGCTTTCTGTAATCTGTGACTAGGAGGTCCTCGGAACTGCCAGTTACTTAGATGACATCTTAGTCACAGGTATCTTGTCCCCTTAGCATGGAATCTTCGACAACTTTAGAGGTTCTTCAGGCTATGGGGTTGAGTTGCAATAGGGCCAAATGTTAATTTTTTACGCCGCAAGTGATCTATCTCGGCCATGACTTGAGCACCACAGGCATTCACCCATCGCCATAATACCTCAAGGCCATTCAGCAGCTCCCGACGCCAACAAATGTCTCCCAGCTCAAACCCATCTTGGGTCATCTCACCTATTATCAATGTTTCATCCCACATGGTGTGGTTCTGGCAGAGTCTCTGTATCACCTACTTCGCAAGAATATTCCCAGGATCTATTCGCCGGAATGTGATCAGGCTTTCCAACATCTCAAATTGCTCTTCTTGCTTCACCCTGTCTCATCCAATATGATCCCACCAAGCCTCTTATTCAGGCAGCTGATGTGTCAGATTATGCACTAGGGGACTGTATTGTCTCATATCATTGACAGTGTTGAGCAGCCAGTGGCTTTCGCCTCGAAAACCCTATCACATGCACAGTACAAGTACAACCACATCGAGAAGAAGAGCTTACTCATCGTATTTAGCCTGGACTTCGTGTGGGGATGGATTCCGACTTTGATGCTGCTCTGGTTGCTTGTTTCCATCTGGATGACGCAGCCTTCTCCGCCGTCGCCGTGTTGCCACTGGACACCCGGCTTGTTGCACACCACATGGCCTTGGACCCAGTTCTCCAGACGGTTCGGCACCACGTTCAACTCAGGTGGCCCTCCTATAGTCATCAGGTGACGGACCTAGAGGTTCAGGCTTACTGGCCTCGCCGCAATGACTTTTCCGTCTGCGATGGGGTTCTGCTTCTCTTAGGGGACACTGATTGTTGGTGTGTCATGATATCGTCCTCCCTCTGTCAGTGAGTCCTCACGCTCCTACATGTCGGGCACTGGAGGATCGTCCTGACGAAGCGCCTCGCCTGCTAACATGTCTATTGGTGGCGAAAGGGGAGTGACATCACGCACACGGTGCTCCTCCTGTCGGCTTCAGCACTCGTCCTCGGCCTCCGTCCTTCACCCCAAGGTCCCAACTCCATCTGGATTTTGCGGGTCAATTCCTGCTCCTCCTGTCAGCATCAGCCCTCTCCATGGCCTCTGAGCTTCACACCATAGTCCCAGCTCCATCTGGATTTTGCAGGTCCATTCCTAGAGTCCTCCTGTGTCATTTTGGTAGACGCTGGCAGTGGTTTTCTGTTTGTCACCCCATTCAAGCCCTCTCTCATATTTTCGCCATCAAGGGTCTACCATAGACGATTGTGACAGACAACAGCCCGCATTTTACGCTGGCAGAGTTTACTTCCCTCTGTGCTGCATTGGGCATCCAGCTACTCCATATGGAGCCTTCCATCCCACATCCGATGGGTTGGCTGAAAGGTTTGTCGACACATTTAAATCGTAGATGGCTAAACTGTGTCAGCATCAGTCCCTGGCAGCTGCCCTAGACCTCTTCCTGTCTACTTATCGTTCTTATGATCACGATGATTCCTGTCTGGTGGAGAAGCTGCAGGGCTATCCTCATCGGATGTCTTTGTCACTACTGTTTTCTGCTTCCCCTTGCCCAGCTACTCCAGTCTCGGCACGGCTACAGTTCCATCTGAAGGATCCAGACTGGATGTTGGTGTTTCGCAAGGGCCGCCCCCACTGGATTCCTGCCAAAGTCTTCAACCTTCTTGGCCACACCATGGAAACTGTCGTCCTTGTCGTCCTTGCAGCTCCTGCAACTGTGGCTCTCCTATGGATGTCGATGAGGCTCCTCCCGACACCAGCACCTCTGCCGTCACTCTTAGTCTCGTTCCACTGGCGGAACCCGGGACTGACGTCGAGATGTGCCTTCGCCTCACCTCTGGGGTGGTGAAGAGGGGGGGTGGGGGGGACTGCTACAGTCACGACAAACGCCTACTACAACGGCAACACCTTAGACAGACCAGCAATGCGGGTCGCCAGTGCGAAGCCTGGCTGAAGCAAGAGTGTTTACAAGAAACTATCACAGTTAACAACAAACACGTAGGTGCTGCCAGCGTCCGACAGAGGGCATCAACCAGCAACTGAGAAAGTGAGCGGGACGATCAATGAACTATTTCCTGGCGATCAGGTGTGTGCAAATAGTAGTGGAATATCATTCTGCCAGATAAGCCGGCGCCCAGACATTCAGCAGACAGTTCTCGACTCGCCAACTGCGGAGAAAGTATGCCGATCAGCGGTGTGCCACCCCGACCATCCCCTCTTCCGCTACGATTGTGATACGTCGCTTTCGTCGTGTTAGGCTATCAACCAGCTGCTAACAGCCAAATTCGATGTGGAACAGTTGTACTGGTATAGAGTCGAAGGGAACTGTGATTATAGGAATTAGTTGTTCTTTGCTACATCTGCAAAAGCGATTTTTATTGTTTTTTGGTTTTGAAAAGTGTACTACTTTAAACGCCCTGTTAAGACCGCAGGATAGGACAGGTACTTGGAATTGTGGAAACGGGCCAAATGAGCGGCTGTCAGCTACACTTGAACACATATAACTTTATTATTTGACCAAAAATTACAGCACAAATTTTTGAACTTAGTTATCGGCGAAATAGGCCACACTGTCGTATGCCTTAAGGGCACAACCACTTAAATTTAAAAACAGTGAAAAGCCCTTAACTTAAGATTCACATCCAAAACAGAATATTTAGAAAGCAGAAGGCCTCACGTAAGTAAGTTCTATAACTTGGTCCAACAAATCTAACACGAAAAGCAAACAAGCATAATTTAAGGCGGCTGAAGGCCCATGATTTAAGACTCAAGGTAAAATCAAATTAAAAAAAAAAAAAAAAACACAGCAGAAAGCTTTATTTTCAATTAGGCTGAAGGCCCAAACAGTACGATCCTCGATAGCCCCATGACTTAAAACTCAAAGTAAAATAAATTTAAACAACAAAGCCTCATCTTAAATTAGGCTGAAGGCCCAAACAATCTAACATCTGACAAGCAAGAAACTTTAATTCCAATACGGCACAGGGCCCATTAATTAAAACACAACTAAAATAACCTTTAGAGGCCGAAGGCCCAAGGCTTTATCTTTAAACAATATTTCACATAGGCTGAAGTTCAAAACAGCGTAACACTTGACAAGCAAGGAACTTTTAATTTTAAAGCGGCTGAAGGCCTATGGCTATGAGCCATACAAATGCACACAACAGAAAATAAGGAAAGGCAGTGCAGCTAACGGCGCTCATAAGTTTCGGGGGGGGGGGGGGGGCAGGGGGGGGGGGGGGAGGAGGAGGAGGGCGGGGGTGTCGGCCAGAACTTCAAATACTAACATTTACTTAGGTGAGATAGGCAGTCGGCCCAACGATGCTCAATCCGACGGCAACCCAACCGACAGACCGTCAACAGACCAATGCTCCACACTTGCACCAAGGTTCCGCTCAGCACTTGCACCAAAATTCCACCGATGCTGACAGCAGAGACTGTGGAACCAAACAAGAACGGATCCCAGACAACCCATAAGAGGTGGACGACCCGAAAACCAACGTCGTTTAATCAAACTACCGACTAACTCAGAGGCAGTATACCGGCAACACTTTAATAAACTTGTCAGTGAAAATCATACAAACTACACACAGCCCCACGAAGATCTGCACGAGGACTAGCCGATGCCCATTGCAGTGACTGTGCAATAACGAGGACGAACCTCGAGTCGGCGCACACAGCCAACCCATAAGCAATAGCCGGCCAAATACACGTCGTCTACAAGACGACCGACTGACGGAAGACCAAAGTCGTCCTCAAGCAAAACCTGCTTGTCGCCAATCGTCGGGCAAGTCATGGCTATCCTCATGTTCCTGACGCTGCATGCCCCACTGGTGCTACGTCACGTCTGTGCCAACCGACTAACTGCTACACATCAGCACGGAAACAGCACTAAAATAACTGGGCAATCGACATCACAAGCTACACACAATACCACAAACACTTGGACGAAGAACGCGACCAATGGTAAAAGCAGTGCCAATGCAGTGACGAGGACGAACGACGAGTTTAGAGACACACATCGCCAACCCATAAGCGATCGGTGAGCAATCACGTCGTCCGGTAAGACGACCAACCGATGATCAACCAAGAGCGTCCCTGTTGAAACCATGTGTGCCGGCAACGGTCGGGCGACTCATGGCTATCCGAACCTCACTGCCGCTCCAACCCGACCGACTCCTGCCGCGTCCCAACAGTCCGACTGCCAGGTCGGAACTCCACTCCTGGCGCGTTGAAACTCACTGCCAGATACGAACTCCCTCCCAACGTTCGACAACCGATAAGTAGTAGCAGTCAGCAAAGATAACACGCTAGGACTTATGTCAATAAGCGACGCTGCTGCCGCTCACGGGGAGGCAAAGCAGTAACTTAGTGACAACAGAAATTGAAATTAACATAAAGAGGCACGGCTCACTACTGTTGGTGGTATATTGTAGTGTCCTTAATAAGGAAACAAAGCTGGCAAACGAGTTCAATCTTGCTCTGTAGATTTAGCATTTCTGTCACATTGAACGATTTTCTTCAGTCCTAGTTGGTCCTGCTCTTACAGGATCTTTTCGGCCACAGCGATGTAGGAGATTTGATGTTTTACCGGATTCCTGATATTTAGTTTCACTCGAGAAATAGTAGTAGGGGAAAATCAACACATCATTGCTACGTTGGAGATGCTGCGTACCATCGCTCTTGCACCTACCATAATACCACGTTCAAACTCACTTAAATCTTGATAACCTGCCATCGTAGCAGCATTGACCGATCTAACAATTGCGTCAGACACTTGTTGTCTTAAGTAGGCGTTACCGACCACAGCGCCGTGTTCTGCTTGTTTACATATCTCTGTATTTGAATACGTATGCCTATACCAGTTTCTTTGGCGCTTCAGTGTGTATGTACCTAGATGTTGCCAACTGTGGTGAGCCAACTGTTGATAAGTGGCACGATTAAGCAATGTAACAGAAGCATCAGCGTCTAAATGAAATTCCACACAGCGTACAGCAGTGACTAAATCCACAAGCAGTTATTTGAATACCGCTGCACAGCACTTGGATGAATTCAAGGCACATCCTAAATTTAGTCAGTATTTGTGCCGGGTTTAGAAAAAGTACATTCAGTGAGGAGAAGGTGCCCCACGCTTGCAAGCACACAGGTTGTACATGACTTAGCTTTCCACGAGGAAAACAAGTCGCGTACCACGAAGTGGAACGTTGGCTTTTATGCGTGGATAAGCAGCGGCGACGTGATTTCACAGCTAACACACTCATCTACACTTCTTTACTCCGTCTACGGGGCGGCGGTCTGTTTGCGCACGGTGGTCGGTAGCAAATGGGAGCTACGTCAAAGTTGTCAACGACATTGTCACTGGAGTCCTGATGTTCATTAAACTGCAACACTCGTTTCAAAGTAGGATCAGAATGTTTGAGAATTTGTTCACGAATCGTAATCTCTGGCCAAATGTACATAATTGCATCACGAATCCTTGCTTCACTGTAGTACCGTCCACAGATACACTGACGACCCTGAATTTCAGTGACCCATTGATGGAATATCTGTTCCGGCTTTCCCACTATCGAAATAACTTGAACGAGCTGCAACAACCTGTACCTGGTCGTTAAAATTGAGCCGTGCACGGCTCATGTTCATGACAATTATTGTTTGTCATCTTCTATTACGGTAGTGCCACCTCGTTTTCTTATTCCATTTACTGGCGTCACTAACTTCCTGCCTTACTTGCCCGTGAGTGGCAGCAGCAGCGCTTATCGATAAGGGCAGTGTCGTACCATCTCTGTAGCGACCGATAGTATTTCCGCCGTCGTCTGTCTGGAAGTGAGTTGGAAACGGACCAGGAGGGCGGTCGGGATGTAGCAGCAGTGAAGTCGGTTACGGAGCCCCAGTGAGATCCGCACAGCCAGTACCAGCGGGGACGACCATTGGTCGGTCGTTCGGTCGGTCGTCTCATCGACGACGTGTATTTGTGTCGGTTCCTTCCTGTGCATAGAAGTCGATTGTGTTCCCTCTGCATGGTTGGGTCCGAGCCAGTGTCTCTGGGACGTCGTCCGTCCGAAGGAAGTCAGTTCAGCTGGAGACGGACCAGGAGTGCAGTCGGGCACGGAGCAGTGAGTCGGCAGAGTCAGTCGGAAGGCAGACAGTGCGAGTGCGCGCCGAGACCGTTGTCGAAGGCCATTATTCGATCGGTCGTCTGGTCGTCGGATGGTGACATGTGGTCTGCTGAGCAGTATCAGTCGGGGAAGAGTTGGCAGCCAGTAACGGTCGGGTCCGTATGGTGTTAGTATTCGCCGTGACCGCTGTTGGCGAAAGTGGGCAACCGTTGGTCGTTTGCTCGGCCGGTCGTCTCAGCCGACGACGTCTCGGATCCTCAGGACCAACACCATTTTCCGAATTGGGATGTGGTTGGACGTTGTTGGCGCGAAGCCAGGCTGGGGCTTTTGGCGGCGGGCACGCTTTGTTCCATCTGGAGGTGCTAGCTGTGCGAGCGACTTTTGGTTTTCTTCCGAAGCAGGATCCTCAAGTTGAGTAATTAGTTACCTGTTCATAAAACTCGACTATTACGATTTGTTCGTTATTTGTGGATTGTTGTTTTCTCAGCCCATGACCGCTGTTCGACGAAAAGAGTTCTATGGAAAAGAATGACCACGAGAGCACTTGTTTTTTTTATTTTTGTGACAAAGACTTTATATCAGCTGGTCTCCCTTATGTATTGTTAGGTCCAAATGGTTTATAAATGTCAATCTACATTCAGACCCGACGATGGCACCTTTACTGTGTTGAAACCGGTTATCCAGTAAACAGTAATTAAGCGATCTTGGCTTTTGAATTCTTTCTACAACAAAGTTATCGCCCCACTACGTACTATGTGTTCACTGTCTACTTTGTCTTGGGACTGGGTGGATGGTGTGCCATGGCCAAAACAAATTGGTGCAATGACAAGGCTACGACGAGGCAAATTGCCAAGTTATATCGACTTTCGAAACAGATGCTGAAGGAAGGTCGTACTCGACGATCCACTATTAACTTGTCAGGGAAACCTATAGATGACGTGATTACGTCTGTGTTAGCATTAGGTCTCAATTTTGCTCCTACACTTGTTTCACCACCATCAATGGGCCTTGGTAGTTCCATCGAAGAATTTGTGCGCCATCTTGCCACAGATGAAGCTGAGAAAGTGCACCGGGAGTCTTGCCGTATGTTTACAAGAGCTACACCGCCGAAGAGCAACATCTCGTCTATGGAGAGGGCAGTCCTTCAGAACTTGCGAGCGGGCCCGGATACAGTGGTACTTAAACCGGGCGAAGGTAATGCTACTGTTTTAATGCTAAGGGAGGACTATATTAATAAGATCAGTCTTTTATCAAGCGAGTCAATATATCGCAATATCGATAAGGATCCTACTACCCGAGTGGTGCGGAAGACAGAGGAGCTTCTGACTAACTGCTCCTTACCAAAGAAGGTAACTAAGAGACTGAAACCAAATAGTTCAGTTCCACCTAGGCTGTGTGCATTGTCTAAGATCAACAAAGAACGCGTCATTACGTCCAATTGTAACACTGGAGCAGCCACCTACGACTTAGAAAAGTAGTTGGCATCTTTGGTCAAACCAATGGTAGAAAAATGTCCACATCACATAAAGAATTCTATTGATTTCATCACCATGGACCTTGCCGTTGGTGGGGAGGCTTGCGTGCCTCAGCGATACAGATGGCCGTACCGTAGGTGCAACCGCAACGGAGGCGTATCTGTTGAGAGGCCAGACAAACATGTGGTTCCTGAAGAGGGGCAGCAGCCTTTTCAGTAGTTGCAGGGGCAACAGTCTGGATGATTGACTGATCTGGCCTTGTAACATTAACCAAAACGGCCTTGCTATGCTGGTACTGCGAACGGCTGAAAGCAAGGGGAAACAACAGCCGTAATTTTTCCCGAGGACATGCAGCTTTACTGTCCTCTTGGGTAAAATATTCCGGAGGTAAAATAGTCCCCCATTCGGATCTCCGGGCGGGGACTACTCAAGAGGACGTCGTTATCAGGAGAAAGAAAACTGGCATTCTACGGATCGGAGCGTGGAATGTCAAATCCCTTAATCGGGCAGGTAGGTTAGAAAATTTAAAAAGGGAAATGGATAGGTTAAAGTTAGATATAGTGGGAATTAGTTAAGTTCAGTGGCAGGAGGAACAAGACCTTTGGTCAGGTGATTACAGGGTTATAAATACAAAATCAAATAGGGGTAATGCAGGAGTAGGTTTAATAATGAATAAAAAAATAGGAGTGCGGGTTAGCTACTACAAACAGCATAGTGAACGCATTATTGTGGCCAAGATAGACACAAAGCCCATGCCTACTACAGTAGTACAAGTTTATATGCCAACTAGCTCTGCAGATGATGAAGAAATAAATGAAATGTATGGCGAGATAAAAGAAATTATTCAGGTAGTGAAGGGAGACGAAAATTTAATAGTCATGGGTGACTGGAATTCGTCAGTAGGAAAAGGGAGAGAAGGAAACATAGTAGGTGAATATGGACTGGAGGGAAGAAATGAAAGAGGAAGCCGCCTTGTAGAATTTTGCACAGGGCATAACTTAATCATAGCTAACACTTGGTTCAAGAATCATGAAAGAAGGTTGTATACCTGGAAGAATCCTGGAGATACTAAAAGGTATCAGATAGATTATATAATGGTAAGACAGAGATTTAGGAACCAGGTTTTAAATTGTAAGACATTTCCAGGGGCAGATGTGGATTCGGACCACAATCTATTGGTTATGAACTGCAGATTGAAACTGAAGAAACTGCAAAAAGGTGAGAATTTAAGGAGATGGGACCTGGATAAACTGAAAGAACCAGAGGCTGTACAGAGTTTCAGGGAGAGCATAAGGGAACAATTGACAGGAATGGGGGAAAGAAATACAGTAGAAGAAGAATGGGTAGCTCTGAGGGATGAAGTAGTGGAGGCAGCAGAGGATCAAGTAGGTAAAAAGACGAGGGCTAATGGAAATCCTTGGGTAACAGAAGAAATATTGAATTTAATTGATGAAAGGAGAAAATATAAAAATGCGGTAAATGAAGCAGGCATAAAGGAATACAAACGTCTCAAAAATGAGATCGACAGGAACTGCAAAATGGCTAAGCAGGGATGGCTAGAGGACAAAAGTAAGGATGTAGTGGCTTATCTCACTAGGGGTAAGATAGATACTGCCCACAGGAAAATTAAAGAAACCTTTGGAGAGAAGAGAACCACTTGTATGAATATCAAGAGCTCAGATGGAACCCAGTTTTAAGCAAAGAAGGGAAGGCAGAAAGGTTGAAGGAGTATATAGAGGGTTTATACAAGGGCGATGTACTTGAGGACAATATTATGGAAATGGAAGAGGATGTAGATGAAGATGGAATGGGAGATAAGATACTGCGTGAAGAGTTTGACAGAGCACTGAAAGCCCTGAGTCGAAACAAGGCCCCGGGAGTAGACAACATTCCATTAGAACTACTGATGGCCTTGGGAGAGCCAGTCATGACAAAAGTCTACCATCTGGTGAGCAAGATGTATGAACAGGCGAAATACCCACAGACTTCAAGAAGAATATAATAATTCCAATCCCAAAGAAAGCAGGTGTTGACAGATGTGAAAATTACCGAACTATCAGTTTATCAAGTCACAGCTGCAAAATACTAACGCGAATTCTTTACAGACGAATGGAAAAACTGGTAGAAGCGGACGTCGGGGAAGATCAGTTTGGATTCCGTAGAAATGTTGGAACACGTGAAGCAATACTAACCTTACTACTTATCTTAGAAGAAAGATTAAGAAAAGGCAAACCTACGTTTCTAGCATTTGTAGACTTAGAGAAAGCTTTTGACAACGTCAACCTGAATACTCTCTTTCAAAGTCTGAAGGTGGCAGGGGTAAAATACAGGGAGCGAAAGGCTATTTACAATTTGTACAGAAACCAGATGGCAATTATAAGAGTCGAGGGGCATGAAAGGGAAGCAGTGGTTGGGAAAGGAGTGAGACAGGGTTGCAGCCTCTCCCCGATGTTATTCAATCTGTATATTGAGCAAGCAGTAAAGGAAACAAAAGAAAAATTCGGAGTAGGTATTAAAATTCATGGAGAAGAAGTAAAAACTTTGAGGTTCGCCGATGACATTGTAATTCTGTCAGAGACAGCTAAGGACTTGGAAGAGCAGTTGAACGGAATGGACAGTGTCTTGAAAGGAGGATATAAGATGAACATCAACAAAAGCAAAACGAGGATAATGAAATGTAGTCAAATTAAATCGGGTGATGCTGAGGGGATTATATTAGGAAATGAGACACTTAAAGCAGTAAAGGAGTTTTGATATTTAGGGAGTAAAATAACTGATGATGGTCGAAGTAGAGAGGATATAAAATGTAGACTGGCAATGGCAAGGAAATCGTTTCTGAAGAAGAGAAATTTGTGAACATCGAGTATAGATTTAAGTGTCAGGAAGTCGTTTCTGAAAGTATTTGTATGGAGTGTAGCCACGTATGGAAGTGAAACATGGACGATAACCAGTTTGGACAAGAAGAGAATAGAAGCTTTCGAAATGTGGTGCTACAGAAGAATGCTGAAGATAAGGTGGGTAGATCACGTAACTAATGAGGAGGTATTGAATAGGACTGGGGAGAAGAGAAGTTTGTGGCACAACTTGACCAGAAGAAGGGATCGGTTGGTAGGACATGTTTTGAGGCATCAAGGGATCAAAAATTTAGCATTGGAGGGCAGCGTGGAGGGTAAATATCGTAGAGGGAGACCAAGAGATCAATACACTAAGGAGATTCAGAAGGATGTAGGTTGCAGTAGGTACTGGGAGATGAAGAAGCTTGCACAGGATAGAGTAGCATGGAGAGCTGCATCAAACCAGTCTCAGGACTGAAGACCACAACAACAACTTAAGTCATTTAAGCTGCAGTGTAATGACTTGTTGGATAGTTCTTATGTGGTTTCACTTTTTACAAACGTACCTCATGTTCTTTTGCTATTGTTCAGCTGCGAGGCAATTCGATATTATTATCCAGGGACCAGGAAGCGTGATGGAGTGACATCACACCAGATTCGTTTGTGTACACTTTGTGACCATCTTTGGCCCTGTGCAGTTCCACGCCACGGCGCCGAACCAGGAATTAACGCGGCTTGGACGTCTCAACGCAGCAATTGCAATACCCACATCCGCCGTTGGTAGGAGAGGGGACCCTCTTCTCAGTAGAGCCTAGGGGACTGCAGGTGACGCATCTGCAGTCGTTTCGTCTTGCTTCTCGTCAGTTGGTCTTTCGCCTCAGAATGTAAGGATGAACTCTCTGATGGAGGTACGGGGCGAATAACTTTCACTGCCATCCTTAGCCTGGCGTTCCTGCCATGGTGTAGCCAGGGAGGGGAACGACTTGGGGTCATACTTTGGCTGTTTTGCTGTCGGCGGACTACCAGCAAGAGATGACGTACTACGCTTCATGGCGTATCATCCACCCTGATGCCACCCACTCCGACCAGGGGCCCTCCCCATGGGCGCTACCCAGCCGCAGCAGAGGCCACCTGCAAGATGGCCATTGCCGGGAGTCCCGATGCCTCAAGGTGACAGGCATCTACTCCTTGCCATACGTGGGGAGTTAATAGCGCAGGCATCAGCAGAGCCATCCCTGTGTTGTCAGGGGGCTACAACCAACAGGCGGCCCCACCACAATGGACTGCCTACCGTGCAGGATATGAGGTGCAAAGAAGTCCATGGTCATCGTCGGCACAGAAAGTGACACTGCATAGTGCATGGTGGAAAACGCACCTAGGAAGGTGTCCTCGTCCAAGAAGTGGAGAATGGGCAGGACTGCAATGCGGCGACGAGAATTAAACTAACTGTTCTAAAACATATTAGGTGTATAATACATTAATAAAATTAAAGTTTGTACTGACTGGAAAGTGATGCAGTACTTACAAGTCACGTTTTAAAAAATCTAAGCCGGAAACTCGTCGTCATGAATAGTTGTAAATAAGATGGCGAACCGCTAAGGGCTGCTCGTACTTCGGTGAACAAGGGTTGCAACAAACCTGGTCAATTTTGACTTAATATTTGTGACCTAGGGCGTATTTGTTCTAATATAATTCTGATACGGTCACTGAACCTTAGCAGCTATGTTCAAAGTTTTATGTAAGTAGTGTTTGGTAACTGACTGCTCACCAAACTGTCAGCTCTGGTAACATGCAAACAGTGCAATTGACCTGGGAACTTCACTCTGTACACTTAATCACATGCTGTACTTCGTTGATTTTGTCGACGGAAAGAGTGCCTGATTAAGTCTGGGGAATCCTTAGCAATTCCAAAAATAGAACGCTTACAGAAGTCGTCTTCTCGTACCTCTTTTGTGGAGTATGTCACAGCCATTTGGTCTATGTCACCTACTCCTCGCTTAGTGGAATTTGTAATGTAGACCAGTGTAAGCTTTTCTTTTTGGTACATGAAGTTCTACTCCTGCGTCATGATGTTGTGTACTCAACATCAACAGATTTCTCTTCGCTTTTTCCTTGATGATGTAAGAAACAATGGTTACTAGAAGTATATTAGTCAATGGATCTGTAAATGCGAACTTGGAGGAATGGAGCTGTCCGCCTGCTGTATGTCTTTTCTTTTTGATTTGAGTGTCATAAACGCTGTAAGTCCGTAACATGCATACAAAGTGTCTGTTACACAGATCTGCAGAAATGGTTAGTTGTGATTTTGTAACATGCCTTGTTTACTAGCTCCACCAGTCTCTTCAGAGACTCAGAGGGACCACGTTCACAAACATGTCTGCAGTCTTTTCCAACATACACTCCAAATTTTGCTTTAATCGTTCAATTTCGCTACTGAGAATTATAACAAGCAACCACATTTCCCAGTCTTCTTTTTGTGGAATGCTCTGAAAATACATAGTATTTAATGTTGTATTGTAATGTGTACTTCTGAAATAACTTTGGAATACTTCATTCAGTTCTCCTGATAATTTGTCACTCATACATCTATTGCCCCAGTGCCATTATCATGAAAGGGAAAAGTTTTCAGCAGTTAATAAGCTCTTGTCTTACTGTCTACGGGCCTTCGTAATAAATTTGACCATAAATCAGACAATAAAATATTGTTGTTCTGGTAAACTCTCTTTAAAATGAACATGAAGAAAGCATATATTTCAGATTCGCTACCAACAGATACACTTTGTCTTTCAGGGTCTTCACTTGTATGGTCAACATTTTTGTCATTATTTCAGGAGTGAAATATTTCTTGAATGATTCACATATATTGGCTACTTTCTGTATTCGTTGCCCTGGGTGAACAATATTTATTCATGTGGAACTACGAAGAGTGCAGTGACTTAAGACTTTTATGATTCTTTAAAGACTGACGTAAAAATGCACAAAAAACATTTATCATTCAATGTAATTGTATTTAAGTAAAATATCGATTTATTGTGTATATTATTATTTGTTGTATGTCAAAAATATTATTAACTGTGAAACAGTAGAAACATTTTATGTAATTAATTACTCTGGGCTTGATCTTGGATGAAGACAGACGTGAGAGACATTGTAAGCGTACTTACGTTGCATTTTGGTTAAATACATGTGTTTATCTGCTCTTGAAACCTCAATGTATATAACTTTAGCATCTCTATACATTAGAAAAATAATGACTTGTGTTTTCAGAGTATCAGAATGTGCGATACAGCGCGAGCCTATGGCTGATTGTTGTTGGCCATTTGCTCGGCCGCAACTTCTTATTTGAATATTGCCAGTATTAATTTTTGAGTGCCATTTCGTTTTATTTGCAAACACTAATACTAGTTTACATAAAATTCTTGTGGTTGCCGCATAACGCCTATCTTTTATCTCAGCTACGTAAATTCACAGAGATTAACTTGCTCCGAAATGATCAGTGATAAAACATGCCACTCAATAACGCTTCTCTACGTGAACCCATGAATTAAAGCAGTATTAATTTTAATGAAATTGCAATGTAAAAGAGACCTGAGATATTTCGTTAACATACGAGATAGTACGGCGCTTCACACCACTCGTTGTGTGTTTCATATTGCGGCATTTAAATCATCAAATAATATTTTCATAGTAAAAGACTGTAATTAGCGCATGATAAGCTGCGTTGTCCGTTTACTGTGTGTGGCGTCATTTGATGTGTAACTACACGTACATGTGCCTACAGATCATGTCGTTTAATGAACCGCGCATATTAAGACAATTAAAGCACACCACTGGACTTACAGAACAGAGCACAATAAAATATCTCCCTGCAGTAGTTCTTGAGTTTCACTGACAGAGTTGCGAAATCTCTTTTTTTCCCATGGAGCTTCTGGAAGATATTCTAAACCAAAACTTATTTATTTGGTGCATGTTAATTCACCAATGTTAATGACCCATTATGTCAGACTGTTGTAGATACGGATTTGAAATTTCTGCCATATATTAACTACTGACTTTATTCTACTGATCTACGATGGAAGGTTTTGCATCGAAACAAAAGATTTTACAAATTTTTTACTCAATGCCTGTACTTTTGCAAAAATTTTGTTAACATAAATAAAAATAGCTGAGCTGAACGTATATTCATGGTTGTAGTCCATGGCTTACTGGATGTTGTGCAGGACCGTGTAAAAGTTTCAGTGCAATAGTAAGAATAGTTTTTGAGAAGACGGGGCATTTGTAGTGAAAACTGTATAAACCGAGAAAAGGACGTTGAAAGTTTTCATATGAAATTTCTTACCTTTATTGTTACATGATGTTATAAACACCTTGCCCCATATTCTAGGTCATCTTCACCACCAGTTCTATCAAATAACAGCTGCCTTCTGCTTTTCCTTGCATCTTTGGTCACATGTTTTGCTGAAACCTCAGCTTTTTTCACTCTTCCGATGTCCACTTTGTGAAGACCTTCCATTGTATGCTTCCCCAAAATCACTCCCAGCTTCTCAAGTACTCTCAGTCTGCCACTACATCCATTATTATTTGTGATAACAGTGTCATACGTTCCTAACTGTAGGGTCTTTATCCCAACAAAAACACTTTTTGGTATGCGAGTTTAGAGAAGATTATTGAAAGATTCGTAGACGTTTTCTGTTTTCCCATGTAAAGTCCTTTTCAACAGATCTGGATGGGCCAGATCTCTAAATATAGGCTTCAGAGCCTCATTTACTTCTTGAGGCACACTGTTTTATGCTTAAAATCTGCCAGAGATCCTTCAGCTTCAGATTTTCTATATTTGCACCCTGTCTCAGGAGTAGGAGGACATAATGTTCAGGGTTGTTATCAGTTGAAATGTTGTGATAGTAGATAGCCCACACCGCTCTCACCATCTTGTGCAAATCATTGGTGCTGTCCCTGATAGCTTTGCCGTAATAATCTTGAAACTGGTCTATCACCTTGTCAGTCAGTCTGCCAGGACCTTTTATTGTTCTACCATCTGATAGCTTTGCGTTGACATGGCCTACACATTCTAGTTTAGTTATGGACACACTGTAAGGTTTGCTTTCCACTACTGCTTTGAAAGACTTGCTGTCTCCATCTCCCAAGAACTGAATGTACCTAACTCCCCTTTCTTCCTCAGATCGCTGAAAAATATTTACTGCAGCAGCCACTTACATACCTCCACTTGTTCCCTCATAATTGTTTCCACAGTTTGGCTTATGGGCTTCTACTCTCTCTCTCTCTCTATCCACACCAGCAAACGTGCATCCTTGACAATATTTTGTCATGGACAATATTTTGTCATAATCTCAAGATCCAGGAGTTTTCCTGTGTCAACACTCATTGCCGTTGCAACTGCATTCTTAGATTTGTGTCCTCATCTCTGCCAAGAACCATCAAAGGCAATACTGATATCAGTGCAACCATCATTTGCTTCCACTACTTCCTTTGTTGCAGATATCATGAATCTGTAGCCACTTCCTTTACACAATCACCAATGACATTTGTGTAGTGTTCATACTCTGTTGGAGGACCTGGCAAATTCATGATGCTGCACGACATTTTCCCAGCTGCCTGACCCTTCCCAATGCACCATATACTAATCTTACGTTATTAGTATACAAGTTGTTTCTGCTCTTGCTTGATGTGAAAAACGATTTAGAGAATTCGCAGTTCTGACAGGAAATACGTAAATGACAAACATTTCCTTTCCTATCTGATTCATCTTCAAAAAGTGTTACTGCACCGCCACAAAGAAAACAACTCTTCACTTAGAACACGAGCTAAAATACCGAAATCCACAATTATATTCGTATCCATGTCTTTTTCTTCACTGCTCTTCATAAACTCTAAAATCAACTCTCCTTTTTGAAGCACTGGGGAGAGAGGGATTAGGCACTGCACTTTTTTTGTCACTGTTGTCGCTTGTAGTTCCTTCTGATATACTCAAACAAGCTTCATCAGCTACACATTTTCGGTAAAACCTGTTACCTTTGTTTCTTGAACATTCTGCGTGGTTTTGTCATTTTTCTTCTGCAAAATGCTGTCGATGTCTGTCTGCTGCGCGAACTAAAACCCACTAAACAGAAAGTTATTCACGAAACACTTCGCGCCATTCAAACAAAGAGCTACAGAAACGATACACTGTGTAGAGCAGACTGTCAACTACAAAACAACAAAACAAAAAATACTTTCGGAAAGATGACCGTTCAAATGAGTCAATGTAAGTCGTGAGGAAGAAAACTGATAATTCAGATGAACTGCAAAGGACGATAAGACCAACAAGATAATATTTCCACCAAATAAATAATATATCAGAATGTTCAGGAGATTCCGTAGATTTTAATGAAATAAAAAAATAAAAATAAAGTTTATTTCCATTTTTTTGCCCCGGGTCTCCCCTTAATAACGGGTCTGATTCTTCATTGTTTCCCGTTTCCTCTTCACTTGAATTCTTTTCAGTTCCTATGTGTTTCGACACGAAATAATTAAACTGTGGAAATATCTCATCTACTAAAAGTTGAACTCTCCGTACCTCATTATAGAAAATCCTACTTACAATAAACCCATCTGCACTACTGTCACAAATTGCTAATAACAATAGCTAGTCTACAAATTAACAATAAAATGAAACTCAACAATTAGACTCTAAAGAAAGCACTACAAAACTCACATTCAAGGTCATCAAATGAAAAATGACACACTTAGAATTAAAGCAATAAGCAGTACAGTCCTAGGACAAAATATGCACTTGAGCTTAAAACATGTATCTCTGATTTGCGATTTTCAACATTTTGATAAATGTAAAGTCTATTATGTTACAAAGCAGAGAACAAAAGGAAATGGACTATCAACAAAAAATGACTTTTTGTAATTATATAACAAATGACGAGTTTATGACCTATTGTTAGCTCTGCTGGGTGGTTCTAGAATTAATTATGATTCACTCTTTATACAACCAATGCCTATCTTTAGACGACTGTACACATTATCTATTCTTATTAATTCACTTGTGTTGGGAGCAAAAATAAAGTATAGTTTATGAGCCGTGTGCGGCTCGCGTTGACGCCGTTCATAGCTTGGCATCTTGTAACAGCGATAGTGGCGTCTCGTTTTCTTAGTGTGTTCACTGGCGCCACTACGTTTGCTCGACTTGTTTGCCCGTGAGTGACCGCAGCAGCGCTCATCGAGAGCGCGTACTGTGGTACCATCCTTGGAGCGGGTTCTACTATTTCCGGGTGGTCGTGTGTCGAGTTAGATGAATTAGGATGGAGCAGCAGTGAGGTCCGGACAGCCAGTACTGGCCAGATCTCTGGCGACACACATGCACTGTCCGACAGAAGGATGTGGTCACGAGAGTGCACAACCACGTCAAGGATCGGATTCAGCGAGTTTTAGTTGAATAGATCGTGAAATCCGAGTACTGCAACTTTCGCCGGTGTGGGTGTGTGTGTGTCCACCGGCGATTTATACCGCGATCTTTCCCGCGCCTGACTTGATTGGGTGACGGCTGTTGGTTGGCCGTTCGGTTGGTCGTCGCAAGCGGACGACGTGCATTTGAGTCTTCCGACCGCTTCTGGCTTCTCTGTGTTTGTGCCGACTTATAATTCGTCCGTGTTGTTTCACAGTGGCTGGTTTTAGTATTGTGCATTGTTGGTAGAATTGTTTTTCTGGATCCGTGTGTCTCTTGTGGTTTCGAATGAGCAGTTATTTTAATACTGTCTGCGTACTAGATTTGGAGGAGGTTGCGAATGGACATCAGTTCGGTTGGAGGCGCAGCAGCGAGCAGGTCCGTGCAGCGCGGGGGCAAGCTGGGGCCGCTGGCGGCGTGCTGCCGCTGCCGGATCGAGGAGGGGTGGCTGCGACAGCGACGACTTCGTTGCACACCGAACCCTGGACGTTTAAGCTGAGTGGTGAGTTAACTGCTAATGCTACCTCGACTTTTCTGAGATCTCGCCTTTGGTCAGCGGGTTATAGCTCCTAGGCCCTCTGAGGCTGGTGGCAACGAGTGAAGTGTTTCGAGGTGGTGAAATTTTGCAGCCGTCTTCCTCCATTCGTTATTCATCATTGAATTTAGTATTATTATTAGTGAAGTGCAACCAGCGGGATTTTCTGCCTTGTGGCCGCTTACACCCCCCTTACCTGCCATGGAGGATAGCGTACTTTTCCGGCATACTACCTTCCTCGTCGTGTTGATGCTGTCTGACACGGCGTGTTGTTCGACAGCCTCTTGTATTGTACTGTGCATATTTTTGTTTGGGACGTCTGCATTGGTTCTAGTGTTTCCTTCAGCCTTGGGTGTTTTCTGAAGACGTAGTGCTGTCTGTATCTTCGCCCTTACCTAAAAATATTCCATCGTACCGGTGATCGGACGTTAGGCGGATTGGTTAGTCGGGCGGTCGGCGCTTAAGCTGCCCCTAGTTTGAGTTGCCATCCTGCTACGTGAGTACAACACTTGGCTGCCTGTCTCACCTTATGTCTGAATTATCTTCACAGGCCGACCCTTGGAACACTTTCTGAGAATCACTTGTCCTGATTCTTTAGATCGTGATGTTTGTTTTAAGGATATTTGTTGTTTTCTAATTATTGTTGGTGTGGCCTTCAGCCGAGCAATAATATCACTTCTTGGGTGATAAGGCCTTCAGACATGTTACAGTAAGTTTTTTTTAAGCAAACTTGTTCTAAAAAGAAGAAATTTTTTTTAAAGTGCTATTTGGAATTGTCTTCCTGACTTCTAATTCCGCCCTTTAGCCGTTTGTTATTTGAAATTGTTTGTGGCCTTCATCCGAGTAATAATTTCACTTCTTTTATAATAAGGCCTTCAGCCGTGTTACTTTTTGTTTCAAAACAAAGTATTTATCGTAATATGTGCTATTTGGAACAGTTTTTCTGGCTTCTAATTCAGGCCTTCAGCCGTTTGTGATTTGAAGTTGTGTGTGGTCTTCATCCGAGTAATAATTTCACTTCTTTCATAATAAGGCCTTCAGCCGTGTTACTTTTTGTTTCAAAACAATTTATCTTAATATGTGCTGTTTGGAACTGTTTTTCTGACTTCTAATTCAGGCCTTCAGCCGTTTGTGATTTGAAGTTGTGTGTTGCCTTCAGCCGACCAATAATTTCACTTCTTTCATAATAAGGCCTTCAATCATGTTACAGTTTGTCTTCAAACGAAGTATTTATCTTAATATGTGTAATATGTCGTATTTGGAATTGTTGTTCTGATTTCTAATCCAGGCCTTCAGTCGTTTGTTGTTTGAGGTTATTTTTGGTGGCCTTCGACCCTAAAATTGTGAAATTTCTATCCGTAGTAAGGCCTTCAGCCGTCATACAGTCAATTGTGTTGTTTAAGAGATTGTTTTAAAATTTTAATTTCTTTAAATAAAGCTTACGTATTTGTTGTGCAACCGAGAGTAACTGATTACGGCCCCATCCACAATGGCAAACCTTATCCTGCCCCATCTGAGAAACCAACTCTCAGTTTACACAAATATAAAGTTTTATTTTGTGAAAGTAACGTTTCTCAGATGTTTTCAGATATCACTATTTAAACAACTCCTATATTCTCCACGCATCGTGGTTGACTTACTGAGAACGATTATGTAGTCACTTGCACAAAACTGCAAAAGTGGAAAAACAAGTAGTAGTCTTGGAGAAGGAAACAGAGCTGATGTAACATTAAGCTAGTGTAGGCTGTCAGCTTACCTGCAGCAGTGAGGGCAGGAGCGGCACCTGCCACATGTTGGACGAAGCGATCGCTGTGCTGTATCTGACGTCGGCAGCCTGTGTGAGAGGTGCCACCTCTTTAGAGGTCGATCGGTTGCTGGCTTTTACAGTTGGCAGCGGAGCCTATGTCAGCGCGTCACGCGTCACGTCCGGCATGGGTTGCTGCAGCCTCGAAGGCACAACTGTCAGAGCGCTCCATGTTGTTGTGGTCTCACTGCAGTCTGCTTGTGGATCAGTTGCCCCTATGGTTCCCTGCGTAGAGTGGAGAATCTGGGGGGTTGTGGCTCCGCATGCCCTTGCTGATGATTCAGACTGTGTATCTCTCGTATCGTGCTGTCCGTGGACGAGACTTGTGGTTTTGACACTGTAGGCCAGTGACTGTTGGTAGTTGGTGGTTCCTCAGGAAGCAGAGATGGTGACACTTTTCGTGCAATCCTGTCGGTGACATTTCGTGGTGAATGGTGATTTTCAGTACGGAATTTCCTTTCAAAGCAGTGTTCCTGGAATTTTGAATTAATAGGTGCACATTACTTGTAGGTAAGCTTCATCTACAAACAGTTCTCATCCAAAACCGTATTTCACAGCTTTCTGCGTTGTCCATCCCTACCACATCTATCAAATGAAATACAAAAACATGAGAGTACGGGTAGCCGCCTGGTATGGCCGAGAGGTTCTAGGTGCTTCCGTCCGGAACTGCGCGACTGCTACGGTCGCAGGTTCCAATCGTGCCTCGGGCATAGATGTGTGTAATGTCCTTAGGTTAGTTAGGTTTAAGTAGTTCTAAGTTCTCTGTGACTGATGACTTCAGATGTTAAGTCCCATAGTGCTCAGAGCCATCTGAACAATATTTTAGAGCACGGGTATAATACACACTAGACATTAACATGGTTATAGTGCCGCTAAATGCGTACACAGGAAATAAATGGACCATTTAACCCTGAAATAGTATTAGAAAAATATGAATAGAATAGTAACAGTCACCTACAATAAAATATTGAAGACCATTATTAAAGACATATCTACCAAACTATTTCAATGAGTCACAATATTAATTTGAGGGCTGTTGAGAAAGAGATGAAAGGGAAGAAGGGGGCAGGGGAGGGGGATATAATGGCGCAGTAGCCAACCAATTGCAGTTCCTACAAAAAATGGTTCAAATGGCTGAGGTCATCAGTCACCTAGAACTTAGAACTGCTTAAACCTAACCAACCTAAGGACATCACACACATCCATGCCCGAGGCAGGATTCGAACCAGCGACCGTAGAGGTCGTGCGGTTCCAGACGCAGTTCCTACAGAGTAGACCTAATAACATACAGCATTGTAGAAGAAGTAATTACAGGAGACAGAATTACCTCAGGTTTAAATGCAATTTACACAAATACGATTGGGCAAAGGGAACAGGGGAAACATCCGTCATAGGAAGAAGATTTAATTGCATGTGACGCTACTGCAATAACAATATTTTCATAAATCAATGCAATATTTAAAATTTGGTGGCAGTAAATCATGTTATAAATGCCATTAAGTGCAGCTGCCCTAACAAAGTTAAACTTAAAAGTATATAAAACCGGGTAACAAGGAACAAAGTACTAATAGAAAAGACAATGTTTAAATAGCTTCAAGTGACAAAAAAATTCTGTGAAATATTATGTACATTTGTAAAACTTGACAATATCCACACATTAAGTATAAAATCAGAGGAGTCGGAGCCTATAAAACTATGTAGCTAACGGTAACTGAACGCAAGTCTAGTATAAATAAGAATATACAGCACAAATGACTTTTCTTTTGAGTATATCATTCCCGTCATACCATACAATATGCGGAGCTGTCAGTGTACAACACTCTACACTTTAGCCAAAAGCCTTTTAAAAACATTCGCAAAAATGTGTCAAATTAGATTACAAGATGAAGGGTGCACAGATGACTTTAAAGTTAGGAAATGAAAAAAAATGACACCACTATACACTTACTAGACACGATTAATTAAAACTTGATAGAAAATGGGCGCTTGAGAATGGAAAAAGGAATCAGGTAAGCTAACGTAAAATGTCACACTTATGACGAAACTAAGCTAATATATTGAGGCAGGGGATTATGAGTCATTTTTATGCACCTGGTGGCTCTCACAGGTGAAAGATACTATTCAAAAATAAAAAAAATCTGCTATGCCATCTTTTATTTGGGTTGGAAAACAGAACATAGTGGTAAGCTATTCTACATGATATTATCGTGAACATAAAGAAGCATACGTTTGTACAATTGGCTATGACACAAAGTAAGTGTAACCACATTTATCTCAGAATCACATCAAGAATGCTGAAGAATTGCTGTCAACTCGTGAGTGTTTGTTCATTGGCAACTCAAGGAGGATTCGCTGATCAATGGACATAAATCTAGTTCAAGAATATCTAGGACCATCCCCATAGAAGGTATCACCTCTCTTATGGCATGCAAGGTCACGATCATCTCTATTTGTTGATGTGTTACCTGGTCAGAATATCTCTACCTGTCTCGTCGACGTAGACGCCATTGACTGAGCTATGATGAATTGAGGGAAAGGAGTACAAATGATACAAGTGTCGTTTTACAAGGATACAGCATAATTATCACTTCTGCATAATATGAGTACTGGTGAATCCCTGAATAGTGGTGCAGTTCAAGCCAATACCTGAATTGCAATTAGAATGCAAATAGTGTCAGTGAATTGGTGGACAGAAGGAGAAAGACTGCTGCCTTTAATGAAGGTGGAGCAGCAATACCTGATATGAATGGTTTCAAGAGTATTTGTTGTAATATTTAATACATGTTTAAATACGCCTTTTTTTTAAATACCGTTACCGTTTGTATGTCTTGAGGCAAAGTCACCATTTCGGTACTATACATCACAAGCTCCTTGAGCCTGGAAATACACGCATGGTATGTTATAACGGTTTTGGCCTGTCTGAAAAGACAAAGAAACACTTAAAATGTTATTTGTTCCCCAAGGAAAGATAGAAGCAGTGAAGCAAGTCAGCAAAAACGTTTCCATAATTGAAATGAAAAAAAGAAAACATTTTTTGCATTAAAATCATGGATGACACAGAAAGGATAAGGATGATAAAGACACGGAAGGAAACAAAATACAGTGGAAGAATGGAAAGTGGATCCAAATCAAAAAAGGAAATTCTCTAACAATACGTTTCAAGTATTCACTAATAGTGATTTTGGGTTTATAGAGTCTGACTTTAAGATGCACAGTATTGGTCCACCATCAACACCTCTTCTTCAGCCTTTGCATCAAGGTGAGTTTGACATAAATGGAAAAATCTTAAACAGATGAACTTTATTATGAGTTCTATAATAATACATCCCATTTCCAGTTACCTTGGCTGTAAGAAGGGGCAATGGTGAAACAGGAGTAAAAGGTCAAAGGAAGGGCTGAGCAAGACTGAAAATGCACAGAACACCATCACGAATATTGCTTGGAAGGATATTCTTCTAAAGATTCCACTGAAGCACATCTAGAATGAGATTTTCACTCTGTAGTGGAATGAGCGTTGATATGAAACTTCCTGGCACGTTAAAACTGTGTGCCGGACCGAGACTCGAACTCGGGACCTTTGCCTTTCGCAGGCAAGTCCTCTACCACTTGAGCTACCCAAGCACGAATCACGACCCGCCCCCGCAGCTTCAATTCTGCCAGTACCTCGTCTCCTACCTTCCAAACTACACAGAAACTCCTCTTTGAACCTTGCAGAACCAGCACTCCTGGAAGAAAGGATATTGTGGAGATATGGCTTCCAGGAGTGCTAGTTCGCAGAGGAGCTTCTGTGAAGTTAAGAAGGTAGGAGACGAGGTACTGGCTGAATTGAAGCTGTGGGGAGTGGGGGGGGGGGGGGGGGGGTCGTGAGTCGTTCTTGGGTAGTTCAGATGGTAGAGCACTTGCCCGCGAAAGGCAAAGGTCCCGAGTTCGAGTCTCGCTCCGGCACAGAGTTTTAATCTCCCAGGAAGTTTCACTGAAGGAAATGATTACGGTAGTATAGACACTGGCAGTGAGGGGATTACAATATGTGGCTATGAATAATGTCTTGCAAGTGTTATAACCACACCAATTCGGTATTTTAATTTTATTTGCTATTTACCCATTGTTTTTCATATTGTTATATTAATTTCACATATCCTCGTTTTGTAATGAAGATATACTGTAGTATGTATATTGTGAATGCGTGGTGACTGTTCTTTCAGACATATCTGATAGAACAGACACCATACAGAATTCGCAGCTGTTATACATTATACGTAAATTGAATGGGGGAGAGGGGAACAACGGAAAGGAAAGGGTGGCGATCACTGCTGTCAGCTGCATGGGGACATTACGCGGAATCAGCGACGATGAGTGAAAATGTGTACTAGACCAGGATTCGAACTTGGGATCTTCTGCTTACTAGGCATGTGCATTAGCCACTTCGCCGGGACACAGGGTTATCGCAACTGCGAAGACTGTTTCGGCACGCCCCTCGACCGATCCACATTCCCATCGAGAGCCACCTACCTATAAGCCCTGTTAACTTCCTCCCTATTCGCTCTCGGATATTCCAACAGGAGGCCATTGCACAGCTAGGCCCATCAAATTATTTAGGAGACATCTGAAAGAACAGACACCACTTGGAATTCGGAGCTGTTATGCATTATTTGTAAACTGTAGGTGGAGATGGGAAGAAAGGGAAGGGATGTCACTGTGGTGACATGCATTGGGACATTATGTGGAATCAGTGGCGATGAGTGAAAATGCGTACCAGACCGTTGCAGCTGACAGCAGTGATCCCCTCCCTTTCCGTTCTTCCCCTCTCCACCTTCAATTTACACACACACACACACACACACACACACACACACACACACACACACACACAGTGTCTGTTTGTGTGTGCAAGCGTGAGTGTATCATGTGCGTTGTACCCCAAATTCTTCAGAATGTAGTACAATAAATAAACTTTTGCGCTTATCAGTTTTCCTCCAAAAAACTTTATGGAACAAAGAGTGCAAGTATTTTTAATATATTATAAAAATAATGCTCCGGCACTACAGCCTATAAACATACATTCAACTACACAAAGACTGATCGACCATAGGAAAAAAATATCAAGGACTTGTATCACTTGTACTCTCAGCAACTCACTTCTGTAGATACCCAACTTTTAAATTTATCTATTTTATCACAAAGGCAATGGCACAGGAACATCATAAAATATCACTGGTGTCAATTAAGGATGTTCATACCTATTCTCAGGATCAAATTTTTTTCGTAACCATGGCCCAACACTATTTGAAGGATCATGTCAGTTTCTTAGTTACCAGCTACCATACACAGCCCAGATGTCCTGAAGGATAAAACGTGGAATAGAAATGCTCAAGCTTATTGACGGTGAATGACGCAGAACCTCACGACAAATTAAATGGGTTACATTAGATTAGATTAGTACTTGTTCCATAGATCATGAATACGACACTTCGTAATGATGTGGAACGTGTCAGGTTAATAAAAGGTGTCTATACAAGCTATTACATTACACAAAATATTACATGACACTCAATATTTTTAATTTTTTTTTTTTGGTGGGGGTAGGGAAATTACCCACTTACTATATCCAAAAATTCATCTAATGAGAAGAAGGAGTTGCCATTAACAAATTCTTTTAATTTCCTTTTAATTGCTATATGGCTATCTGTCAGACTTTTGATGCTTTTAGGTAAATGACCAAAGACTTTTGTAGCAGCATAATTTACCCCCTTCGGAGCTAAAGTTAGATTTAACCTTGAGTAGTGAAGATCATTCTATCTCCTGGTGTTGTAGCCATGTACACTGCTTTACTTTTGAATTCGTTCGGATTGTTAACAACAAATTTCATAAGTGAATATGTATATTGTGAAGCTACAGTGAAGATTTCTAGCTCTTTAAATAAGTGTCTGCAGGATGATCTTGGATGAGCTCCAGCAATTATCCTGATTACACGCTTTTGTGCAATGAACATTCTTGTACTCGATGATGAGTTATCCCAGAATATGATGCCATACGAAAGCAGAGAATGAAAATAGGCATGGTAAGTTAATTTACTCAGATGTATATCGCCAAAATTTGCAATGACCCTAATAGCATAAGTAGCTGTACTCAAATGTTTCAGCAGGTCCTCAGTGTGTTTTTTCCAGTTCAACCCTTTTGAATATTCTACCTTAGCTACCGATTTCGGATCGAAGTCTATATTTATTAACGGTGTCATTCCATTTACTGTGTGGAACTGTATATACTGTGTTCAAATGGTTCTGAGCACTATGGGACTTAACTGCTGTGGTCATCAGTCCCCTAGAACTTAGAACTAATTAAACCTAACTAACCTAAGGACATCACACACATCCATGCCCGAGGCAGGATTCGAACCTGCGACCGTAGCAGTTGCGCGGTTCCGGACTGAGCGCCTAGAACCGCTAGACCACCGCGACCGGCTATATACTGTGTTTTGTCAAAGTTTAATGAGAGCCCATTTGCAGAGAACCACTTAATGATTTTATGAAAAACATCATTTACAATTTCAGTTAATTCATGACTGTTGGGTGTGATTGCTATTCTTGTATCATCGGCAAAAAGTACCAGCTTTGCATCTTCGTGAATATAGAATCTCAAGTCATTAACATGTATTAAGAACAGCAAAGGGCCTAAGACCGAATCTTGCAGCACCCCATTCTTGATTGTTCCCCAGTTTGAGAAATCACCAGTTTTTTGCATATTATGTGAGCTGTTGATTTCAACTTTCTGCACTCTTCCAGTTAGGTATGATTTAAACCATTTGAGCATTGTCCCATTCATACCACAGTACTTGGAGTATTCCACGATTTAGACAATCAAAAGCCTTTGATAGATCACAAAAAATCCCAACGGGTGACTTGCGGCTCCTCAGAGCATTTCATATTTCATTAGTGAAAGTATATATAGCATTTTCCATTGAAAAACCCATCTGGAAACCAAACTGACATTTTGTTAAAACTTTATTTTTACAAAGGTGTGAAGCTACTCTACAATACATTATTTTTTCAAGAATTTTGGATAAGGCAGTCAGAAGAGAGATTGGGCGGTAGTTGTTGAACTCTACAATACATTACTTTTTCAAGAATTTTGGATAAGGCAGTCAGAAGAGAGATTGGGCAGTAGTTGTTGACATCAGACGTATCCCCTTTTTTATGCAGGGGTTTAACAATGGCATACTTTAGACTATCTGGGAAAATACCCTGCTTCAGAGAGCTATTACATATGCGGCTAAGAATCCCACTTATTTCTTGGGAACAAGCTTTCATTATCTTGCTGGAAATGCCATCAATTCCATGTGAGCTTTTATTTTTGAGAGAGTTTATTATCTTCCTAATTTCAGGAGGAGAGTTGGGTGGAATTTAAATTGTATCAAATGGTGTGGGTAAGGCCTCTTCCATTAACTGCCTTGGTTCTTCTAATTAACATTTAGATCCTATTTTGTCTACATCACTTAAAAAACGATTATTCAAAATATTTTCGACTTCCGGCTTGTTGTTTATCAAGTTGCCATTTTCTTTGATGGTGATGCTGTCATCCTGTACTCTTGGTTGCCCTGTCTCCCTTGTAATAATATTCCAAATTGTTTTGATTTTGTTATCAGAGGTATTAATCTCAGACATGATGACCATGCTTCTGGACTTTTTAATAACCTTTCTTAATGTAGCACAGTAGTTTTTATAATATTTGGCTGTTTCTGGGTCATTACTCTTCCTTGTTGTTAGATACAGTTCCCTTTTGTGGTTGCAAGATATTTTTATTCCATTAGTAAGCCAAGGGTTTTTTGCATGGTTTCTTATAATTAGATTTAACTACTTTCTTGGGGAAACAGTTTTCAAATTCTCTTACAAGTGTATCATGAAATAAGTTATATATTAAATTAGCGTCGGGTTCCTTGTACACCTCATCCCAGTCTATACGCTGAAGATTTTCTCTGAATTGGGTGGTGGAAGGCTCACAGAACGTATCAGTAATAAGATTTTATCCCTCCCTTATTATCTTCAGATCGAGAAATATCAAACTGCTGCTTCTCCTGCATTTTCACAATGAAATGCATTTCATTAGGAGCATGAAAGAACCTTCAACATCTTCTTTTGTGCTATAAAAGATGAAAATATCATCATACTTCTGATAAATAATAACGTTTCCTTTACGTTGCTATGGGAATTAGGGAACTTGTTCTCAAAGTCATTTAAAGATATTTGGTTGAATGCCAAATATAATACAATCATCATTCCGATGATAGTTATTGCCACTGAATTTAAATTAATGAACAGTCAACAGCCAACATCCAATCTCACTGTGGTTAAATTTTTAATATTCCAGAAACTGTTCCATGTGATAACAACAGCTTTTGCAATGGGTATATTGGTTTATAGATTGGGTTATGTCAAACCATGCGCCCTGCCGTTCGACGGTGTTCCTTAGAAACAAGAAAAGGGGCTGAATTTCAAATTTCTTACAGGCTGTTGCACAGATGAGCAGTTTCGGATGATTGAAAATTTGTAAGTTCACTGGCTGAGGACTGCATTCATAGTCGATGGAGCCTTTGTGCTAACAGCCGAAACATGTGTTGTAAGCGAGTACGTTTGACATGCAAGCCAGCAGAGACGACAAGGTCAGCAAGGCAGTGTGTGACTACAAACAATTAAGCAGGAAATGGGCATAAGAGACAGAGCTAGGTGAGCCTCTGGGCGCCACATTATGCAAGAAGCACGATTCGCTTCACAGCTTGACTCACGGTGGGTTTATCAAGAGAGCTAATGTACAAAAACGAATCGTTAGCAAATGTAGCAGTGGGAGAGACTGCTGCTGTCTAGGAACAAAGGAGGACGGTTCGGTCATTACAAATGATGCCTAATAGCAAAACCCCTTCCCAACCATAATAAACATGGCAGGTGAAAGGCCAGTTTATCAGCAGGCCGATGGCATTCACCTTGTTCACACTCAATTCTCTGATTACTGTTACATAAGACTGTTCCAGTTCTCCATTTCATTTCCACTGCACTGTTGGTCAAGGATGAATGCATCTTCGTGAGCTGCCTGAAGATGCCTTCAAGACTGGAGTGACGACTGCCACTGGTGAGCGACTGAAGAGACTGTGGCCTCGAGACTCAGCTGGTGCACAAGCTGCACTTACATTGCTGCCTCCAATTCACCACTGGCTTGCTGAGGGGCTGGTTAGAATCAGTAACAGCAGGATATCATGACAGTGCAGTCACCTGAGGGGCAGTGAATTAGTCATAACGACAACCAGTAACATGGCAACATGCAGTGCCCTGTTGGGTAATAGTGCCCGGATCACTGCACCTGGGAACTCCACAAGACGATGTGGAACTAGTGGAACAGAGAGGAGCCGCAGGAGGGACCGACCAAACCAACATCCTCTCAGAAATCCAGCCAGAGGACCAGAGCAGTAGGCGGACGTGAGAGTGCGCCGCAGGACCTAGTACAAAATGGAAAACACGGTCTAGATTGTAAAATTACTAAATAATGATTTCTTACAACTGTGTCTTCTGTTACTGCGTGCCGGCCGGGCTGGCCGAGCGGTTCTAAGCGCTACAGTCTGGAACCACGCGACCGCTACGGTCGCAGGTTCGAATCCTGCCTCGGGCATGGATGTGTGTGATGTCCTTAGGTTAGTTAGGTTTAAGTAGTTCTAAGTTCTAGGTGACTGATGACCTCAGAAGTTAAGTTCCATAGTGTTCAAAGCCATTCGAACCATTTTGTTACTGCGTCTGCCGACGCGTCCAGGAACATGGCACCATCCAAACAAATATGCTGGCCTGCACAAGGCACAATTACATTTTTGCAATTGATTAATTTTTTTAGTTATCACATGTAATTCGAGTCCAAGCAATTTAAAGTTTTACTTCACAGTCGGAGGTGAACGCAACAAAGCTACGTTTGTCATACTTAGTAACAAGTATTTGAATCCCATGTAACCAAATATTAAGACTGCCCAAGGCTGCACCATAAACATTAGGAGTATATGTTTTATACCTCTCTTTTTGGCATGCTCTTTATGTCATCACAGCTTCTCTGCCTCGTGATGACTGGGTGTTGTGTGATGTCCTTACGTTAGTTAGGTTTAAGTAGTTCTAAGACTGATGACCATAGATGTTAAGTCCCATAGTGCTCAGAGCCATTTGAACCATTTTTTGTCATCACAGCAATAATTGCTTCAAATACTTCGGTTTCTTTCTTCCCTCACATACACTCTTCGCTGAAGCATCCGAATTGCTTACTACAGTATAGTTAATATTCGATGGCAGTTTATAGGCTAGTTTTTTACTGAGCAATGTACGTCGAAATGGTGAAATGTCCATAACAAGAAGATTGACCTACTGTCTACATGAGTGAATGGTTCTAGAAGACTGCATAACTTACGTTTCTGCCTACAGTATATGAAGCATTTTTCACAATCCCCAGAAATTACTACCATAATGAACACATTTGAAAATCGTAACGCAAATAAAACGTCACTCCGGAGGGAATTTAGTTCACTGGCTGGGCGTCGTGCTAAATGATTAGCTTCGTACAAAGTCAGAATTTCACTTCCTACCTATTACTCTTTATATTTACTCTCGGTGTTTCATGCATTGTATGAACTTGTACGATATTCCAGTTTACCATATTTAGGTACCACTTTACATAACAGAACAGAATTAATAAATCTTGTCTTCATTTCGTTAACAACGATGTTGCTCTTGGTGAAGTAATACAGTTTTATATCCTGGGCAGCTCATCTCAGCAGCGACATAAACTCGCACTGACGGCGTGCTACTACGATTTAAATTTGAACATTTCTTATATCATTGCTGTAACGTGTCGTTTAAAAACAGCGGATTATTTGTCGTAAATGAATTATGGTTGTTGCCTTATGGCCGTAGCTCGTCCTCAGAACACCTCATAAACGAAATGAGAGGAAAAGCATAACATAAAGTGGACATTAAAAGGAATAAAAATTGTAATGAAGCTCTCTTACAATACCAAATAATTTCTTTCTTAGTTTTAAAATTTTCTCTAGATTCACCTATTCTATCGTGTATTGCTTTTTAGAATAGTCTTTCTCATTAACAGTTAATTCTTGCAAACAAATTTGTAAATACGTTGAAGATTCTGTATTATATTTTAACTTCGTCAGTGCAGTGGCTTTAATGGTATTAGTATATGAAAGTATCATGAACAAATTTTAGATATTTAGTTGCATATAAGGAGTTGGTTAGCACATTTGCACCAAACATCAGCAGCTATTCCTCTCATGCCTCCTCTTCTCTCCCTACTAGGTTTGGTTAATGTATATTTTATTTAGAACGTAAGGTAATATATCTGTCTTCACTATTAATTCGACAGTACCGTATATTACTGGCTCTTCCAAGCATGTTTTGCAGTTGGTTTGAGACTGCACAATTATGACCTACCCCCTACCACCCTCTCCATCTCTTTACAAGGAACACTCAATTGTATCCTGTGATCCATTAATGCAATTTCGTTTATACGCTTTCCACTATTGCCTTTTAGTTTCCACTATTTAAACCAGCCCGTCCCAGGAGGCAGTGTTACGACGTTGAGGCAGTGCTGCTCAGTGCCTTGCTGATGATGTAGACACGTCTACCACTGCTGGGCCAATATCCGCTGCCTGCCGCCTATGCATTTGAGCGCCAGGGCAGCCCCACGCTTTGCCATCATCTGGGGAACGCCACGTGAGGATCCAGCAATTCTTCCTTTGCTGAGATATAGGCAGAAGGCCTCTGTGCTAGCACACTGGAGAGTGGTGCAGCTACATCACCTCGGAGCAATCGCCGTTGGCCACATCTCCCCTGACTGGCTGCAATGAGTGAGGTGATCAGCCGTGCGCTGACGCACAGGTAAACACTGTGCTATTCACCTCACCCATCATCGTTACTTACACTTGAAAGCAAATTATTGTAATACCTCTATTCGGCCCTTCTCCTGCAGCGTCAACTGTAATTGGTTTCAGAACGACTGCTGAAGATGAAAGTGAAGTTGTACAACCAAAGGACAGAGGCCAGTGTCGTAATTCCGTAGCAGCACGTTGCCAAAAGTGAGAAATTGAGGGGTGAGAGAATAGAAGACGGAGTGTTGAAGAATTTCCTGGGACAGCAAGATGTGTACATAGCTGTGATGGTACGCATTTCTCCTCCTTACACGAGGCATCACAACAACGTTTCACCAGGCAATGCCGGTCAACTGCTGTTTGTGTATGAGAAATCGGTTGGGAACGTTCCTCATGTCAGCACGTTGTAGGTGTCGCCACCTGCGTCAACCCTGTGTGAATGCTCTGAAAAGCTAATCATTTGCATATCACAGCATCTTCTTCCTGTCGGTTAAATTTCGTGTCTGTAGCTCGTCATCTTCGTGGTGTAGCAATTTTAATGGCCAGTAGTGTACCTCCGACACTTGTCAGTGCTCCGCTCATTATCTCTGCTCACCATCTATGGAGACATGGTCCGAAGATGTTCTAGGAATGATCGAAACCGGCTGCCATTGTCATGTTACTTTTAATTTTTAATAAAATTTCGCAATGAAGACGGATTTTAAAATTATCTAATCTGATCCCTGCATTTTTCCAATAATATTTTCATAGACTACTAAATAACATGAAGGAACAAATTCAAAGATGGCTAGAGGATGAAGGCGGAGGCGGCACCGTTTTGAGCGGAAGAGTGGAGGAAGACAGATTCGTGGAACAAAATGTCCCGCCAGTGTCTTCTCACCAGCCTGATATCAAACAGGAAGACGAGGACGACGACAACAATGAAGATATGCCTCTGTCGGCTCTATCAGTCTCGTGTTGGCACTAAATGGAGCATGTTTCCGCTACCCATTTCAGGTATAAGATCTGATATTTTGGGTCATTCACCAAGCGCAGTAGATTCGTCTAAGGACGCACAGACTGCTCTGCTATCATATCCGTTTTCTTTCTTGTTCCGACGTTGGTAGCTGAAATATTTTTGTTCATTCGATAAAAATTCACGTTGGAACCATAAAATTCAAATACAACAGAGAAAGAAATGCATCTCATACCGATCTGTTAAAAATCAAAGCATTTACAGGCATTTCAATATTAACCGGAACTTGCTGGATGTGGTGAAGACATATAACACACTTTTGGGACAATTCGAAAGATAGTAACACTGAATTAGCGTATACATTTATGTCAGAGAGTAAATTCAAATTCCTGACTTGTTAGTTACTTATATGTTCCACAGATCATATGAACGATTCTACTGTCGAAATGATGTGGAGCGAGTCACTTTACAGGATATGTTCATATGATTATTGTTTACATTAATGATTACATTCTTTAAATTAAGTCTGAAACTTGCTTCGCTACGTGTCATACATTTTATGTTATTGGGAAAGTGATGAACTCTTCAGCTTTAATAGTGGCCAATAAAGGTCATTTTTCCCTGTAATAATGTAGGCATTGACATAACTGTTCTCTTCAAGTTAAGATGTATTATTTATGACGAATATTATTTGCGAATACTGCGTGTTTCCTGCTTGTGTGATGTAAGAGACAGGCAGGCTTGTCAAACAAACGACCGATCGACTGCAATACGCCAAATTACCAACGTAAAAGTTTAGAACCGTAATAAATTTTGCACTCCAAGCTAAAAATCTTGTGATTCATGAACTATGAGTCGACTTCACAGCCGGTTCTTAATGTATATGCCAAGCAGTCCGACAAAGTTTGCTGTATACACTGATGGAAAAAAATCGCTACTACAAAAAATAATTAATACAGAGTAATGAAATTTCTGATGAATGTAAAATCAAGGTAAGCCAATGAAAATGTGATATGCTGGTACATTAATAACCGTTCTGCCTGCCAAAAACTTCAATGAAAGCATGCAATCGTCCATTCATTGTGTTATATAGGCGCCGTATGTTAGTTTGTGGGATGGAGTTCCGTCTCTTTCGCACTTGGTCTGTCAACAAAGGGACGGCTAATTCTATTTATGGATGACGCTGGAATTGTCGTCGGATGATGTCCTATATGTGTTCTACTGCAGGCAGATCTGGTGACCGAGCAGGTCAAGGCAACATGTCGATACTCTGTAGAGCATGTTGGGATACAACAGAGCTATATGGGCGAGCTCTATCCCATTGGAAATCACCACCTATAATGCTGTTCATGAATGGCAGCACAACAGGTCGAATCGCGATACTGATGCACAAAATTGCATTCAGGGTGTGTGGGATAACATGAGAGTCCTGCTGTCACATGGACTGCACCCTGGATCATAACTCCAGGCGTAAATCCAGTGTGTCTAGCAAACGGCAGGCTGATTGCATGCCCTCAAGTCGTCTGCTTCTAACCAATACCCGGCCGTTACTGGCACCGAGGCGAAACGAGCTTTCATCAGAAAATAGGACAGACCGCCATCCTGTCCCGACATTGACCCACTCTTGACACCACTGAAGTCACAAATGGCGTTTGATTGCGGTCAATGGACTGCACACTACAGGGTGTTTGCCTCGGCGAGGCCCTTGAAGTAACTAATTTGTAACATTACAATTGCAAGACGTATGAACAGCCTCCTCGGTTGCACAAAATTATTGTCAAATTGACTATGGCTTCGACTGCACTAAGGCAGTCTTCATCAGAATAAAAAATTACGTAGGATTACCTAGAAAATATAATTACATGGCTTGAAATACAATATACATGATTCCTTCAATACATTGTACAAACAGAGTGTACCTACATGTAATCACACCTTGGGTTAAAAATGTCTAAGCAATCGAGCACTCGTCAAATAGAAACTGTCACAAGAATAAAAACTAAAATGTAAAAATGTAACGTGTTTGTCAACTGGATAAGATATTCCATGGAAATACAATGGCAACCGCGAGGTTGCTTAGGGCCAAGAACTGCATCAACACAGCCGCCTGTTAGCCGTTTAGTCTGACGATAGCGGCTGTGTTGATGCAGTTCTTGGCCCTAAGCAACCTCGCGGTTGCCATTGTATCTCCATGGAATGTTTTATCCAGTTGACAAACACGTTACATTTTCAAATTTTAGTTTTATTCTTGTGACAATTTCTACACTCCTGGAAATTGAAATAAGAACACCGTGAATTCATTGTCCCAGGAAGGGGAAACTTTATTGACACATTCCTGGGGTCAGATACATCACATGATCACACTGACAGAACCACAGGCACATAGACACAGGCAACAGAGCATGCACAATGTCGGCACTAGTACAGTGTATATCCACCTTTCGTAGCAATGCAGGCTGCTATTCTCCCATGGAGACGATCGTAGAGATGCTGGATGTAGTCCTGTGGAACGGCTTGCCATGCCATTTCCACCTGGCGCCTCAGTTGGACCAGCGTTCGTGCTGGACGTGCAGACCGCGTGAGACGACGCTTCATCCAGTCCCAAACATGCTCAATGGGGGACAGATCCGGAGATCTTGCTGGCCAGGGTAGTTGACTTACACCTTCTAGAGCACGTTGGGTGGCACAGGATACATGCGGACGTGCATTGTCCTGTTGGAACAGCAAGTTCCCTTGCCGGTCTAGGAATGGTAGAACGATGGGTTCGATGACGGTTTGGATGTACCGTGCACTATTCAGTGTCCCCTCGACGATCACCAGTGGTGTACGGCCAGTGTAGGAGATCGCTCCCCACACCATGATGCCGGGTGTTGGCCCTGTGTGCCTCGGTCGTATGCAGTCCTCATTGTGGCGCTCAGCTGCACGGCGCCAAACACGCATACGACCATCATTGGCACCAAGGCAGAAGCGACTCTCATCGCTGAAGACGACACGTCTCCATTCGTCCCTAGATTCACGCCTGTCGCGACACCACTGGAGGCGGGCTGCACGATGTTGGGGCGTGAGCGGAAGACGGCCTAACGGTGTGCGGGACCGTAGCCCAGCTTCGTGGAGACGGTTGCGAATGGTCCTCGCCGATACCCCAAGAGCAACAGTGTCCCTAATTTGCTGGGAAGTGGCGGTGCGGTCCCCTACGGCACTGCGTAGGATCCTATGGTCTTGGCGTGCATCCGTGCGTCGCTGAGGTCCGGTCCCAGGTCGACGGGCACGTGCACCTTCCGCCGACCACTGGCGACAACATCGATGTACGGTGGAGACCTCACGCCCCACGTGTTGAGCAATTCGGCGGTACGTCCACCCGGCCTCCCGCATGCCCACTATACGCCCTCGCTCAAAGTCCGTCAACTGCACATACGGTTCACGTCCACGCTGTCGCGGCATGCTACCAGTGTTAAAGACTGCGATGGAGCTCCGTATGCCACGGCAAACTGGCTGACACTGACGGCGGCGGTGTACAAATGCTGCGAAGCTAGCGCCATTCGACGGCCAACACCGCGGTTCCTGGTGTGTCCGCTGTGCCGTGCGTGTGATCATTGCTTGTACAGCCCTCTCGCAGTGTCCGGAGCAAGTATGGTGGGTCTGACACACCGGTGTCAATGTGTTCTTTTTTCCATTTCCAGGAGTGTATTTGACGAGAGCTCGATTGCTTAGACGTTTTTCACCCATGGTGTGATTACACGCAGGTACACTCTGTACAATTTATGGAAGTAATCCTATTAATTATATTGTATTTCAAGACGTCAGATTTTCTAGATAATCGTATGTAATTTTTATTCTGATGAATACTGCCTTAGTGCAGTCGAAACCATGGTCAATTTGACAGTAATTTTGTGCAACCGAAGTGGCTATACATACATCTTGTAATTAAATAACGTACGGTTGCTGGACTTCAGCCAATAAAAATGTTTAAAATTTCATGATTTGTAGCAGTTCGCTGTATCACAGTAGTGCCAACTGCTTCTCGGATTGCTACTGCAGATGCAGTACGACTAGCCTTCCACCATGGTCTTCTTTCCTTTTAGTGTTACGTGGCAGTCGGATCCCGTTCTTCTTGCGACCGTACATTTCGGTGACCACCAACGCCAGCAGTCAGGCACAGTGGCTACATTCCTGCGAAGTCTTTCTGCGTTACCGCAGAAGGAACATTCAGCTTCTCGTAACACTATTACACGATCTCGTTCAAATTCAGTGACGTATTGATCATGGCGTCTACGTCGCCTTAGAGACATCGTTGACTAACATCAATTCACCAAGTCCAATCTAAAAGCTAGCTGAAGCTCATTACCTTCACAGTGCGTATTTAAAGTAAACCTGATTTTCATCCTCAGTGGCGCTGCGGCTGGCACGAAATCTGAATCGACTTTTTTCAGAAATACGAGCACGTCTACCAACTTTTGTTTATGTCGCGCAACTCCTTAGTTCAAATTCAAATGGCTCTGAGCACCATGGGACTTAACTTCTGAGGTCATCAGTCCCCTAGAACTTAGAACTACTTAAACCTAACTAACCTAAGGACATCACACACATCCATGCCCGAGACAGGATTCGAACCTGTGACCGTAGCGGTCGCACGGTTCCAGACTGTAGCGCCTAGAACCGCTCGGCCACTCCGGCCGGCACAACTCCTTAGTGTTACGATTCTCTTTCTGTCAGTATAGGTAATTATGGTGAAGGACCTCAATAACCCAAGTTCCTGTAATTTTGATATCTAAGCAGTCATGCAGCGTGATAGATAATTTGGAGAATTCCGCGATTGAATTATGTGTCTATTATACCCCCTGGTATGCAATATTACTATGGACAGATGGCTTACTAGTGCGCCTAACTGCAAAGCACTGTTGACTCAAGATTACGACAGCAAGAACACTAAAAGAGAATAAAACAGAAATACTTGAATTTTTCACCTCCTCATGAACCATGGACATCTCCATGTGCTGGAGAGGCCTGCATGCATCATTGATGGTGACAGCAGTACCGTAAGTGCAACCACAACGGGTGTTGAGAGGCCAGACAAACAGAGAGTTTCTGAAGAGAATCTTCGCTAAAATATTCCAGAAGTAAAAGTCCCAGATTCCGATCACCAGGAGGGGAGCACTAAGGTGAATGCCGTCATCAGAAAAAAGAAAACTTGAAACCTACGGAGCGGAGCCTGGAAGTTTGGTCTCTTTGAGTCGTCAATCTTCTGACTGCTTTGATGCGGCCCCCCACAAATGCCTATCCTCAGACAATCTTTTCATGTCAGTATAGCACTTGCAGCATAAGTGCCCAATTATTTGCTCAATGTACCCCAGACTCCGTCATCCCCTACAGTTTCCAAGCTCTACAGCACCCTCTAGCTCCATGGAAGTTCTTCCCCCCTGCCTTAACGTATGTCCTATCATCCTGTCCTTTCTTCTTGTAGGTGTTTTCCACACATCCCTTTTCTCGCCGTTTCTACGAACAACCTCCTTATTCCTTACCTTACCAGGCTACCTAATTTTCAACATGCTTGCGTAGTACCACATCTCAAATGATTCTGTTCTTTGCTGTTCTGGTTTACTCACAGTCGTTGTCTCGTTGACATACAATGCTTTGCTCCAGACGTACATTCTTAGACATTTCTTCGTCAAATTAAGACCTATGTTTGATACTAGTGGACCTCATGAACAGGAACGACCTTTTTGCCAGTGCTAGTCTGTTTATGTACGTCCTCATTACTCCGTCAGTGATAGGTCATTTTTCTGCCTAGAATTCCGTACTTCATCTACTTCGTAATCACCTATTATGGTGTTAAGTTTCTCGCTGTTCTCATTTCTGCTACTTCTCATTACTTTCGTTATTCTAAGATTCATTCTCAATCAAGATGCTTTACTCATTAGACAATTCATTCCACTGAGCTGGTCCTGTAATTCTTCTTCACATTCACTGAGGATAGCAATGTCATCAGCCAATCTTAACATTGATATCCCCTCACCTCGAATTATAATCTCACTCTTGAACCTACGTTTTATTTTCGTCATTGTGTCTTAGATATTTCGATTGAACAGCAGGGGCGAAAGACTACACCCCTGTTTTACATCCTTTTTAATCCGTGCACTTCGTTCTTCAGTTCCTAATCTTATCGTTCCCTCTTAGTTCTCGTACATATTGTATATTACACGTCTTTATCTTCAGCTTATAGCTATTTTTCTCAAGATTTCGAACTATTTGCATCATTTTTCGTCTTACAACGCTTTTTCCAGGTCGACAAATCTTGTGGATTTTTCTTCAGTCTAACTTCCATTATTAACCGCAACGTTAGAACACCCTCTGTGGGGCGTTTACCTTTCCTAAAGCGGAACTAACCGTCGCGTAAGACAGCGTCAATTTTCTTCTCCATTTTTCTGTATTTCACTCTTGTCACCAACTTGGATGCATGCCTTGTTAAACTGATAGTGCGATGAATCTCGCACTTGTCTGCTCTTGCTATCTTGGGAATTGTGTAAGTGATGGTAAACAACCAGTCTCATATATTCTACACTCCAATGTGAATAATCGTTTTGTTGCACTTCCCCTAATGATTTTTGAAATTCCAATGGGATGTTATCTACCCCTTCTACCGTATTTCATTTTAAGTCTTCCAAAGGTCTTCTAAATTGTGATTCTAACACTGGGTACCCTCTCTCTGTTCCATGTCGAATTTTCTTTCTTTTCCTATTATGTCATCAGATAAGTCTTCCTCTGCATAGAGACCCTCCGTGTGCTCTTCCCACCTATTTCCTGTCTCCTCTGCCCTTGAGAATGGAATTCCTAGCACTCTTTATGTTACCGCTCTTGCTTTAAATTTCACTGAAGGCAATTTTGTGTTTTTAATGTGCTTACTCAGTCCTTCCGACAGTCATTTATTTTTCTATTGTTTCATAGTTTTCAAGTAGCACTTTTCCTTAGCCTCTCCTTGCTTCCTATTTATTTCATTACTAAGTGACTTGTATTTCTCAAACAATGGAAAATCCAGGATGGAATGGATGTGACTTGTATTTCTGTATTTTTGAATTTCCCTCAACATTTTTGTACTTCCTTCTTTCATTGATCAACTGAAGTATTTTTTCTGTTACCTACGGTTTCTTCGTAGTTACCCTCTTTGTATCTATGTTTCTCTTTCAAATTCTGCCATTGCCTCTTTTACAGATGTTCATTCCTTTCAAATGTACTGGCTACTGAGCTATTCCTTATTGCTACATCTGTAGCCTCAGGGAAATTCAAGCGTATCTGTTTACTCCTTAGTACTTCCATTTCCTATTTCTATACGCATTGGTTTTTTTCTAGCCTTTAAAACTTCAGCCTACCCTTCATCATTATTAAATTGTGATCTAAGTCTATATTTGCCCCTGGGTAGCCCTTAAAATCTGATCAATGTCTGATTCTGGCAACACTGGCTGAGCAAGCTGTAATCTAATTGAAACCCTCCTGTACTTCCCGGCCTTTTCCAAGTATACCTTCCCCTCTAGTGATTCTTGAACAATGTACTCTATGGCGTCACCGCCAAACACCACACTTGTAGGTGGTAGCATTTAAATCGGCCGCGGTCCGTTACTATACGTCGGACCCGTGTGTCGCCACTATTAGTGATTGCAGACCGAGCGCCGCCACACGGCAGGTCTAGTCTAGAGAGACTCCCTAGCACTCGCCCCAGTTGTACAGCCGACTTTGCTAGCGATGGTTCACTGTCTACATTCGCTCTCAATTGCGAAGACGACAGTTTAGCATAGCCTTCGGCTACATCATTTGCTACGACCTAGCAAAGCGCCATATTCTTCAAGAATGTATTCTGAACAGATAAAATTGTGAATCATGTACCGTCAAGAGCGACGTTCATCATTAATGGATTAAAGTTATCAAACTAATTACGTCCGCTTTCTGAATTCTCATTTCTTGTCATGGTCCAGACCTCACGTCAGTACAGTTCTTCCCTCCTCACGCCAGCCAGCGTGAGCTAAAACGCGTGCATTTCGGCCTCCTCTCGTAACACGGTGTTGGCTCTTATGCCAACACAACATACTCATTATTAATAGCTGAAATTTATTACAGAATTCAAATGGACTTTTCCCTCACTCATTCGCACTACCATGCCTATATTCACCCGTAACTTTCTCTTCTACTCCTCCCCCTAAAACCCCAACCTCTCCCCCATGACTATTAGGTTCTAGTCTCCCTTTATGTACTGAATTACCCGTTCAGTATTCCCATATACTTTATCTCCATTTCTGCTTGCGACGTCGACGTGTGTACCTAAATTATTTCTTTCAGAGTTGGTTTTGTTGTCGATTCTCATGAGAAAAACCCTATCACTTAACTGCTCAAAATAACTCAATCTCTGTCCTACCCTCCTATTCACAACTAATCTTACTCCCATTTCACCATTTTGCGCTGCTGTTGATACTTCGCTGTACTGCCGGCCGAAGTGGCCGCGCGGTTCTGGCGCTGCAGACTGGAACCGCGAGACCGCTACGGTCGCAGGTTCGAATCCTGCCTCGGGCATGGATGTGTGTGATGTCCTTAGGTTAGTTAGGTTTAACTAGTTCTAAGTTCTAGGGGACTAATGACCTCAGCAGTTGAGTCCCATAGTGCTCAGAGCCATTTGAACCATTTTTTTTGAACTTCGCTGTACTTGTCTGACTATAAATTCTTGTCTTCTTCGCATTTCACTTCATTATCGTCCAATGAGACTGAGACATAACATTTCCGTTTCCAGATTTTATAGCTTCTCTACCACGTTCAAATTCTAACATTTCACGCCCTAACGCGCAGAACGTTTTCCTTTCGTTGGTTATTCAGTGTTTCTGTCATTGGTCACCTCGCCATTCACAGTTGCCTTCCGGACATCCGAATGGGGTATGAGTACGGAATTTTTTTCCAGTGGGGAGATCATCATGACACTTTTGCAATTACAGGCCACTGTCCCATGGATACACGTTATATGCTTTTAATGCAGTGGTGTCCATTGCCTTCCGCATCCTCATGTCGTTATTCTTTTAGGGACAGTTTTACATCCTAGAGGCGATGGAGTGCCCTGAACCTCATTTCACTCCTCCGCCGCCTGTGAAAGGGCTGTTGGCAGAATGAAGATGACTTCTTACGCCAGAAGTCTTCTGTCGCCACTGATGATGATTTTTATGAATTATTATTTTTAAACGCTAAAGTATTTTTTTTTCAACGGCGACTATTGAATTTGACCAAAATTTATCGGTTATGAACTGCAGAATTAGATTGAAGAATCAGCAAAAAGATATGATATTACGGAGCTGGGACCTAAAGTTAAAAGAACCACTGGTTGTTTAGAGTTTCTGAGGTAACATTAGTCAACGATTTCCCAAGACATTGCGAAGGAATACAGTAAAAAATGAATGTATAGATCTGAGAGATGAAATAGCGAGGATAAAAAAAGTAATAATTTAAGGTTTAGCAGAAATCCTTGAATATCACAGAAAAAGGATGAAATATAAAAATGCAGCAAATGAAGCAGCCAAAGGCAAATACAATCGTCTAAAAAATGTGGTTGGTGGGAAGTGCTAAACGGCTAAGCAGGTATGGCTAGAGGACAATTATACGGATATGGAAGCATGTATAACAGAAGAGATATAGAAATTGCCTATGAAAAAATTGAATAGGCATTTTCAGAAAAGGGAATCCGTTACATAAATATCAGTAGCTTATACGGAAAGCCAGTGCTAACAAAGAAGAGAAAACTAAAAGTTAGAAGGAGTATAAAGGGTGCATACAAGGAAAAAGATCTTTGCGTGTTATACTATAGAACAGGAGAACGACGTAGATGTCCATGAGACGGGAGGTATGATAATTTGGTAAGAATTTGATAGAGCCCTAAAAATCCAAAAGCGAAACAAGGCCCCTGGAGTAGACCACATTCCCTCAGAGCTGCTGATATCCATAGGAGAGACGGCTGTGACAAAACTATTCCATCTGCAGTGAAAGATGTATGAGACAGGGGAAATATCCCCACATTTCAAGAAGTGTAGAAAGCTGATGCTGGAAATCGTGATTATTACCAAATTATCAGTTTAATAAACCATTGTCAGAAAATACAAATACGCATTCTTGACAGAAGAATGGAAAAACTAGAAACTGACCTTGGGAAAGACCTGTTTCGCTTACGGGTTCTGCCAGTCGCTGTTCCATATTATCCTCGTCTCTGAAACTTGGTTGAAACCAAACATTTCTTCCGACGCTATCCGAATCACTGGTTACTCTCTCCTAAGGGCAGATCGTGAAACACGACGCGGGGGTGGTGTGGGTGCCTATGTTCGCTCTGATATGAGACCTACTATACTATGCACATCGGATGCAAAGGGTGAAGGAGAAGCAGACTTCTTGTTTTCGAAATAAATACATCAAATCAGAAACTGCTAATTGGAGTAATCTATAAACCTCCAAACGTCGGTACCATGTCTTCCTTTCAGTCTGCCCTGTCCTCGCTCGTGTCACAGTATGAACACATAATTGTTATGGACGACACAAACATCAACTTACAGTTAAAATCTCCCTCTGCAGAAAAACTAAAGAGACTGTTCCACTCCAATGATATTAGTATAACACCGCTGGACACAACCCATCACACGCCACACAGCCATACACACATAGATATAATAGCAACAAAGCGATCAGATAAAATAATTCGCGCCAATCAGACATCCGCTCCGGGACTCTCTGCTCATGACGTGATATTCTTAATTACTTAGTGCATACTACCAAAGAAAAATCTCACCTAGTAACCTACAGAAACCTAAAAAATGTTAACCATGACGCTCTTCAGAAGGATTTTTCAGACATCCCTGGGCATGATATAAGCAATGAACCGACTTTAGACGGAAAAATTAGGGAATTATGTCGCTAAGTTATTGCACTGTATGACAAAGATGCTCCTCAACGCACTGTCAAGGTAAAGAGAGCTCACTACTCAATTACGCCAATTAATGAATAAACGTGATGCTGCACATAGGGCCTTCAAGCGTAACCCAACTCCCGAAGCGTATGAAGCTCACAGGAAACAGAACCAAGCAAAGCGTGAGGAATGCCAAAATCAGACATGCCCGCTCTGTCGTATCGATAGCTGCTGCACTGTGGAAAAAGCTGCGCAGTTTCGGTATAGGGAAGCGAAGATCTGACGCTGTTTATCAAGCGTCTGCAGAAGAATTAAACGATTTCTTCTCAACAGCTGTAAACTGTCACGCAGCGACAAATTACCACTCCCAAGATATCAATCTCCCGAGAGACAAGTTTTTCCTAAAACATGTCACTACAGGCACAGTACACAAGGCAATTATGAGAATCTCTTCCGAGGCAGTAGAAAATGATGGAGTGAGAAATGGCATAATTAAGAACGTTGTAGACACTATTATTCCAGTTATCACAGACATCTTCAACCTGTATCTTGTCAGTAGTACATATCCTACTGAGTGGAAGCAAAGTTTAATTCAACCTATAGCCAAGACTGACAACCCAAAGTCGCCAGGTGACTACAGGCCGATCAGCATAGCACCTGCAATATCTAAAGCCCTAGAATACATCGTCCATGAACAGACATCGTCCATGAACAGCTGACGGATTACCTCAAAACTCATAACACCCTTGATAAATATCAGTCAGGCTTCCGAAAGCACCATAGTACAGCAACTGCATTAATCAAAGTAACTGATGACATTAAACATGCTATGGACAGACGTGAAGCTACCATCCTAACACTGCTTGACTTTAGCAAGACTTTTGATGCAGTTGTCTTTGATACATTATTAAAATGAAACAGCTGAATTTTTCAAACAGCACAATACACTGGTTCGACAGCTACCTCAAAAACAGAAGTCAACAAGTCATTTGTGGGTCGGAGAACTCATCATGGAAAAATGTGAGCTCTGGAGTTCCCCAAGGCTCCGTCCTCGGTCCATTACTCTTCTCACTGTACATTAATGATATTTCTTCAGTGATTCACTCCTGCAACTACCATCTATATGCCGACGACATCCAGCTGTACATAAGCGCTACCGCAAGAACATTGCTGACGCAGTAGCGAGTATGAACGCAAATCTTTGTTTCTCGATGGGGACAGAACCTAGGTCTGAAACTAAACCCCAAGGAATCCCAGGTCATTCTTATATCTCATCCAAAGTTAATCAGCCGGTACTTCCGGGAAACCGTCCCTCAAATGCTCCTCAATGGTACCCAACTACCTTTCCAAAAACAGTAAAAGACCTTGGAATTATCTTAGATGGACGCCTAAACTGGGAAGAACAAACAGTCACAGCTTGCCGGAAATCGCACTCCTCCCTACATGCAATTCAAAAATTTAGAAAAATATTTCCAACCCATGTTAAACAAAAATTAGTCCAAACACAAGTCTTGCGTAATCTTTACTACTGTGATGTAGTTCAACACGGCACAAATAGTGAAAATTCGAGATGCCTCGAGCTAGTGTTGAATGCTTGCGTTAGATACGTGTGTAATACACGGTTGTATGATCATGTCAGTCCTTCATACTCCCAGCTAGGTTGGATACGCACACGTAAGGTACGCGATCTCCACACGATGTGCTTACTTCATCAATCTCTTAGTCACTGGTGCCCCCAGTACATATCTTCTCACATTAAACACCTATCATCATTCCACAACCGCAATACCAGATCGGATAGGTCTAGCATCTTGGCTGTACCTTTACATAACACAAAATCTTTCTCCGTGTCATTCTCCATCTCAGCCATACGACTATGGAACGCGCTCCCCTGTGATCTGCGTCTTATCCAGAACCACTCAACATTCAAGAGGGAACTCAAAACTTACACATTAGGGACGGTATAGCCACCATTGTTGCGCCCCTCTCATCTCTTTCTTTCTCCTCTCCATCATAGCTTCGAATTTTACCATTCCATTTCTCTTCCTCTAACCTAGCTATCTCTTTCACCCCATTCTATCGTCTTATGTCTCTGCTCGATGTGAATTACTCACAAGCTGCAAGAACATAACCAGAAAATTCCCAACTAGCAATAGGACTGACATTCATAAAAGGAAAATATGTTTACATTCATATACAGAGTCATTACTATTATTATTATTATTATTTTTGATTGTTATAATTATTTTTTGATTGTTATAATTATCCTTGTACTACTGTAATAATGTCTATTTTTTTCTTTAACATTAATACTGTATAACACGTGCTATGTCCATTATGTTCTGTACAAACTGAAATTCGTTCAATCTGAGTATGCCTGTTTAGGGGAAAGAGAGGGCCTGAAGGCCCTAATCATTCCAGGTAAAATAAATGCTGGCACACGTGAGGTAGTTCTGACCATATGACTGATAGGTTTAAGAAATGTAGACCTACGTTAATAGCCTTGTAGGTTTGGTAGGAAGCTCTTGACAATGTCGACTGGAATACACCTTTAATTTCTGAAGGTAACAGGGGAATGATACAAGGAGCGAAAAGTTGTGTACGACTTGTTAGGAACCTGATGGCAGTTGCGAAAGTCGAAGGGCATGAAACGGAAGGAGAGGTTTGAGGACGGCGTCATACAGGGTTGTAGACTATTCCTGATCTTATTCAGTCTGTGCACTGAGGTAGCTTAAAGAAACGAAAGAAGAGATTGGAGAACCAATTAAACTTTAGGATGAGGAATTAAAAATATGAGGTTTGTCAGTGCGGTTGTAATTCTGTCAGGAATAGCAAAGGAGCTTGAAAATCAACTTAACGCTACAGCTGGTGTCTTGAAAGGAGGCGTTAGGATGAACATTAACAACAACAATTGAAGGGCAATGGAATGTAATAGAACTAAAAGGAAGGAATTAGACAGGAAAACGAGGTACTAAAATTGGTTGATGAGTTCTTTTTGAGCAGTTAAAATAACTGATTACTGGAGTAGAGGGAAAAAAATGTAAACTGACAGTTGAAAGAAAAGCGTTTCTGAAGAAGAGATAGATATGTTAACATCGAATATACATTTAGATGTTAAGTGTCTTTAGAGATTTGTCTCGTGTGTAGCCTCGTATGGAACTGAGACGAGGATGAAAACTGTTCAGATAAGAAGATAATAGAAGCTTCTGACATGAGGTGCTGCAGAAGAACGCTAAAGAGAAGAAGGGTACATCATGTAATCAATCAGAAGGAATTAAGGATGAAAGAAAAGAATTAAGGATAAAAGAAATTTGCGTCATAACTTGACTAAAAGAAGAGATAGGTTGATAGCATACATTTTGAGGAATCAAGCTATCACCAGTTTTCTGTAGGAGTAAGTGTGGGCAGTAAAACTTGTAGGAGACCAAGAGGTGGATGCAGTAAGCAGATTCAAAGCTGTGCAGGCTGTAGTTGTCATTCAGAGATGTAGAGGCTTGTGCATGATACAGTAAGGTGGAGCTATGCATCAAGCCATTCTTTGGACTGAAGACCACAACAACAACGGAAACAACAACAACATGTCCTAAATTTTTAAAAACAACTAAGAAACAACTGTATCCATAACCGTGTCTCAACACTAGTGCAGCCTAGTCAGTTACATGCCAAAGGAAGATAAGATAGATTTGTTGTTATCTACACAAAGGGTACAAGATCGATATGGCTAATTGTGAATGTATAAAAAAGAAATTATCCCATTTTATAACGACACAAAGATGGCAAACATATTTTTTTATGAAATGTACTGACAACACTACGTTACTAGAAACATCACCGATGGTCTTTCACGTAGTTTTACAGTTTTATCAATATATTGGTCATAAGTGATCATGTGGTATATCAGACGAGTAGCTCTGATACGAAAGTCGTCGGCCGTCATTATCTGCAAGAAGTCGAATTCTCGCTAGCAATACATTCTTTTGATCGTCGCATACCGCATCAAAAGATACCCAGTGCTATAAAACTTATAGATGGACTACTTCTTAGACTTCCAGAATAACACTTGCCGCTGTACTTTTTGCAGCAGGTCTCATGATCATAGCACGAGTAAATAATACAGCAAGCGTACGAGAAGCATTTGTAGCTATTATCAGGCAGTCGTGCGTCCTGGGTTCATGCCAATACAGTGAAGATAATTACGAAAAATTTGTTATGGCTCAATTAGAATCAGAAACCAGGAAATAATACACAGTAATTCCGACACTAAAAATAGGCAAACTCAACCGAAATCCATGTTTGAATCTTGATACTTAAAGATATTTCTGTTCTTTTGTTTAAATTAATAGTTAAGTAGTAAACATGCTACATTTATGTGTAAATGTAATAAAATAACAATATTTCATGATTATAGAGAGAGTGTTTTACTTACATTAAGTCCTAATTTGGAAGTAACTTAATTTTTCGTTGGGCAAAGTTTTCCATTCCCCTATGATACACCTCATCAAGAAATAAAATACTCCTTTAAGCCATTACTTGTTCCAGTTTCCGGTACGCTGTACACATCTGTTAACGGAGGTAGTCCACTTGTTGCCTTCCCATTTTAATGTAAAACTGCATTCGTATCTACAGTGACTTAGGAATACTTTTAGTCAGCCACAGATCATCTCGCATATCTCAATGTGACTGTACGATCCACATTTACCGTTCTGTTGCCATATCTACAGAGTACCTTACGCTAGGCTTACAGAGAACACCACGGAATTGAAGCCAGGTGCTCTCGGACGCCATGATATTGGCTCTGCTCGAACAACCAATCTTGGAACATACTGGTGCATTAGAATTCAGATATATGTGCTGTTGCCGTACCGTCCATATGCCTTTGACTCAACGTTGTTGAAAGAGAATATATTGAAACAACATAGAAAATTCCTGTAGCATAAACCAGAGCTACTATATTCCACGAACTTTGCTCGGAAGTAGTCGTGGCCAAATCAGGCGATCACCTAGTACCTCAAATTACGCATTCAGTAAGAAGTTCTGGTGTGTGGTGACTAATGAACAGCAGGTGTGTTTACGTTAAACGTGAGCCCAACTGAACGGAGATTTAATCAAAAATTTCACATCTAAAATGCATCTCTATTAACTAGGACAATATTCGTACAGAAGAATGTGGCGCCATTATTTACTACGTTTTTGCTTCGGTTATCGTATAGACCATGTTTATAATTAGACTTTTGCTACCTGAGAGAGCGTATGATAAAGGAATGACCGTAGTACAATGAAACTTTCTGGAAATATTGGTAAGGACATGCTGAAGAGAAATACCGAATAAACCATTGAAGGAAACACGTTTCAGTTGTTACATAAGTAACATTTGTAAATGGGTACGATGTTTACGTTCCAAGTTAGAAAGGTTGCTCGTTGTGACGATCATCTGAATCCATTACTCCCAGGAACCGCATTAAAGCTTACTCTACTGCTGCCCACAATATCTTATTTGGGAAGTTGGCCGTTTCACTCGGTATGTTCATCTGAAACCTCCAACGTATTAGTATCCCGTTGATAAACGTTGTCGTTCAGGCAACCCCACAGCCAGAAATCACATGGGATGAAATAGAAAGTAGCCAGTTTGTATGTTGACAGAGCCATAGACGATGTTAATATCTCTGACAGCGCTCTGCGCCATCGGCAAACGATTCTGTGGTTGGATGGACTAGCAGCTAGCGAGTGGATAGGTAAGTCTATGGACATGATATTCTTAGTTGAGACACTGTGTTGTTAGGACATGCATTGTAAAGTGAGATGAAATGATGTGTTTGTAACAAAATACGCAAGGAAATGTGTGATGATAGATGTTTGGTTGATAATGTTTGGGTGGTGGAATTATTGACAACTACATAATTTTTGGAACTGGATGTCACATGAATAAGGTTAAATTTTCTAGATACATTGTTTGCTCTGCAACATAATCTCTTTAGCTAACCATATGCCTCCTAGTAGTTGCAGTCTATAGTAGTTAGAATCTTTTTTATTTAGCTTTTATCTTTTTATTTAGCTGACTGTAGTTGCTATGTGCTGTGATTTTTGTAGTTCGTGTTATGAAGGTTTTTTGCGAGGCAAGTGACTTATGAAAAAGAATGAGGTTTGCACTGTTGGGATTCGTGATTGAAATGAGTTTAGGTTGGAGGTAGTTTCATATTTCTTTAATTTCATATTTTTTTGGATTTGTATTATTGTCAGGATTTCGTGCAATTCAGGGTCGTGTCAATTATTGTAATACGTTGTCAATGTATAGCAGTCAGATTGCGTTGGGCTTGTATATTGCGGGTAGTAAATGAATAGGTTAAATCTGTGTCTTTTGTGTCAGGGACAATCCTGAAGGTCAGTGTTTCATAAAAATAATTAAAGAGGTAGTTTCAAAATCAGATGATCTTCGTGGCCACGTAGCTTCGAACGATAGTCCCGTGATTCAGTTTTCTCGAAGGATGGAGTACATTACAGAGTAACGCAGTGATTTCATGAGCAATGTGAGGCTGAGCTTCACCATGCTTCAAAACAGCTGAAAACAAAGCACTCCCTATCCCTGTCCTTGTCGAAGCATATCAGAGTAACTCTTCCCGTCTGTGCTGCATGTCGTTGGTGCGAGGGGTCCAAGTGACTTGAAGAAAAATGGACCAATCATGAACTAAGCCGTGAAACCAACAAAGACACTGAAACGTTCACTATGTATGGGAAACTCCATGAACTTTCGTTGGTAGTGACGATCCCCACATACGACTACTGCGAATGTTCACTGCCCCAATGAGCGTAAAGTGTGTTGCACCACTGTCAGTTTCAACGGTTGCAAGAAACATAATGGGAAAGTATACTGGAAGACGTGCGTTTTGTGACAAAAGTTGGTGAGCTATGAAATCTTCACGTGTTACCAGCCGAGACGACGGTCTTAAGTCACAACGTTTCAATGGATTGCGTGTCCATCATCTTCAGGCGAAGATGATGGATGTGCAATCCATTGAAACGTTGCGGCTAGAAGACGACGCCACTCGGCTGATAACCCGTGAAGATTTCATAGCTGAAATACGCCGAGAAAGCCTGCAAAAGTTGGCGAGTCTTTCAAAATTGTTCACAAAACTTTTAGAACGGTTGACTACGGAGTGTTCATCTTTCATGACATACTTTGAGCGCTGCTTGACGCTCACTCTTTGCGTCCAGCGTTCTCAGCCATTGAGGAGTAGCTTCTCTAACAATTGATTGCGCAATTGCCCTTCGGCATCTCTCAGGAGCAATTGCCGTATCCACAGTTAATTCGAATTTCCGACCCACGTCCTTCAACCACAGTTTTTAGAATCAGACCTCGGAGTAACTCTTTAAAGTGTTCAAATCCGCTAATACCAACAGCCTAATTGCTGTTGTTATGATGACACCGCTTTACAAGTAAAGCAAAGCCTACCTTGTCCTGACACAAGTTGATTGTCTGCAACTGTAACGGACACTGATGCTTGTGTTTCAACCCAACGTCGCTATATCAGTACCAGCTCCTAACGGCAAGTCATGACATCAACATTACTAACAACGCCAGTCCAGCAGCTCACTACGTGAACATCGTTCCCACATTGGTGGGGAACAATGCGGCAAATAGTTTTCAGTCCACGCCGGTTCAATCAGTGAAATTTTGATTACATCCATCCTATAGTTCCTTCTGTGTCGCTTTCCTCTATTAATTACATGTCCTTCGCATTGGTTCTATGTCTAGCTGACACTCTGACGACGATTTGTTCTCAATTGGACGAATCTGCCATCGTGGAAAGAGAGATACATTTTGCTGTGGCCTTGTCCACCAGACATCACGGCGCCTAGAGTATCAGCAACCAAACTGACAGCCTGCAGCCGCTGGTTGCCCGTTTCGCAGGCACAGAGAAGCACTACATAGGTCGGCGCTCGGCCGCACATCAGCGGTTCATCGACCGCCAGCAGACGTGATAGCTGCCGCCCCGGCAGCCCGGCTTGGATATTCTCACTGATCTCTGGATTAGGCTTGGTATATCGGAGAAGTCTCTGGCGGAGACTAGTAGGAAATTATTTCAGGTGTTTTACTATATTAATCTTGTATGTAGTTGTGATTCAAAGACGGATCACTGTTTGTGTTGGTGTTATACTTGGAGAATTTGTTTTGGTTAATTGAACAGTCCAATAAATTGTTTTCGGACTTTGATCGTTAGTTTCTTCTGCCTACGCAAACATATCACATTTCTGTATTTGAAGTGACAGAATATGATGTAATGTTTAGGAAGTGAAGGCAATGAGCGCACCTGCAGCGAGTGGAGCGAGAAAACCGTCTGCCATCCGTTGGAAGGAACGATCTCCATGCTGTATCCTGTGCTGGCAGCAGGTGCGACAGGTGCCACCGCCCGCGTGTACGACAGGTGGCAATCTTTTACAGCAGGCAGAGGAGGCTGCATCTGTAACAGTACAGCACTCGTCACGTCATTCACAGGCTGCTGCAGCGGCAGCGGCACCACTGTCGGAGTGCTCCAAGTTGTTGTGGTTTGCTTGCATTCCATTTGTGCAGCAATTTTGTCAGACGGTGGCGCTCTTTGCGGACTGAAGCCTCTGGGGAGCAGCGGAGTCAGCCGCTCTGCACATCCTAGGTGATGATTCTGTGTGTATATATCTTTCACGGCGTTGTCCATCGATAATATTAGTGATTTTGACACTGTAGGCCAATGTTTTACGATAGCTGGTGGTTCTTCAGGAAGCTGACACGTTGACAGAACAGGTGCTTTTCTATCAGTGCCAGTTTCAATTGAATGGTGATTTGCAGCATTGGGTTTCCTTTCAAAGCGATGTTCCTGGAATTTTGAAACAATGAGTGTACAAAACTTGTAGATAAGCTTCATTTATGAGCACGTCTTCCAAATAATTACATTTTATTGTGTTTCAACGTTGTCCGTTCCACAGGACATCAGAAAAAACAAAACAAAGATGTTACAGCACTAACGCAACTTACATTACATATTATACATGGTTATAGTGGTTTTAAAGGCATACGCAAAAGTAACTTAACTAATAAAAAACGAAGTAGTAACAGAAAAACAGAAATATAATGGAAGAAAACCACTAAAATAAAACCTACAAAGCAACAGCTAAAAGTATGTAAACTAAACTACCTGAGAGTATCACATGATTTATTCTAGGGCAGTTGGGAAAGAAGTGCCCCACCCCCGCTACTATCCCCCTGTGCTCCTTCACTTCTTTCCCAACTGCCCTCAAATAAATCATGTGATACTCTCAAGTACCGTACTTTAGTTTACATACTTTTAGTTGTTGCTTTGTAGTTTTTATTATAATGGTTTGGTGTGAGGGGCACAATGAGGCACTCCCAAACCAACACTAGTTTAGAAAGTTAATACCCAATAACAAAGAGCACTGACGAATCCAAAGTTATAGAAGGCATATTCACCATAGGTGCTAAATGAAATTTACAAAAATCCAGAATAGATACAGGGAAGAGGAGAATCATCTGGCACGGGAAGAAGTTTTAATGACGGTTATACTAATCCCTGACAATATTTTTACAATCAATTCAAGTGTTGAAAATTTCTTGGCAGTAGAACCATTTACAGATGTCATTAAACAAAGCAGCTACAACAAAATTAAAATACAATATATAAACGAAAACTTGTTTGAACGTTTCAGTGCTTTAGAAAAAACAGCCAATCAGTTGCGAAATACAGGTTTTTTAAACCTTGACAATGATTTGGAAGTTTTAAAATCGTCTTTATCAGAAGACGTAGGACGCATTAAAAAGATTGCTAAATTGTGTATGAAACAATGGTAGTAATACTACAATGAGCAAAATTAGAGGAAACGTTAGAAATTTTTTTTCAGAGAAGCATACTCACCTAAAATCACATTATCTATAGTCTAAGTGGGAGTCGTTGACTGACAAGTAGTGTCATCCACTTAATCAGCATGAAAATACATTATACAAAAGTAGCAGCTGTCTGGTGTAGGACTTTGTTTTTAACTACTTAATAAAATTAAAATAGCATGTCTGACGCAGGATACAACAGTATATAGTATTCCACTTGAAAGATTTGTGTGAAACTGACATTTAAATACAAATCGTAACGTCAGATCCTATAGAGCGTCAATGTGTCACGTTCAGAGATAGTGACATGCGCCGACTGGCTGAAGAATGGAGGCACTAGCCGTAAGTCATGTCTGGTAGGTGGCGCTGGGCGCAGCTGCGAAGAGCAGGGTGCGTGATTTCACTAGTACACACTATTAACAGCATTAACATATTTTCTAAACAGCTGAAATAGTTGAAAAGAGGGAGAGGAGATAGGGGTAAAAAGAGTGTAATTAAAGCCATATGGCTTATAAAAAACCCACAGGCTCACATAAACACAGCAGACGCATTGCAAAATGTGTCAAATCGCACGAGAAGCACTTGTGCGTGGATACGCAATCTTAAAAGCATCATGCTAAGGGGAGTGCTCGTACTGATAAAGCATGCTATATGAACAAATATACTACCATATTAGCAATGTGGTGCTATAAAATAACCACAAAAATAGTAATGGAAACCTCGCTAACCGTTATCTATGCCTAGAAATCATGAAGTTGTAGGTACAATAAAAATACACTAAAAAATAAAAGGGGGCATAGGTCTAAAATGGTATGTTACTTAAATATTGAACAGCAACCAACTGTGAATGACAAAGTACATTCTAAAATAACCGGGGACGTATTCTTGCTGAACGTAGAATTTTGAGGAAAGCAAACACTACATGGGGGCCAGCAGCGAGCGGTCAATTTGGCTACTCGGCCAGAAGTAAAGGCTTAAAGCCTTCCAGGAATCGTATACTAACTATTTGAAGCTGGTCGTTTAGAATGTAGCCACGAAGCTCAGTAACAAACCAGCCGATCTGACATAAATCCCCACCACCACCACCACCTCGATGACTACTGTGTTGCGTACCTATCTAGGAAGTATGTTTACACTGTATCATGGAAGCCGTAGAATTCCGAACATGGGTTCCTGTTCAAAATATTATTTATTCATTCCCCTTTAGAAGTCCTAGAAGTTTGTGTTCAGACATAATGACCTTTCTAGACTCTGAGAAGCTCATCTGCAGAAGCCAGCACGGTTTTAGGAAACAGCGGTCATGCGAGATACAGCTGGTCCTCTTTGTGCATGATATAAAACAGGCCCCCGATACCGGTCCCAGGTTGATGCCATATTTCTCGACTTTCGAAAGGCGTTCGACTCAGTTTCGCACTGTCGCTTGCTACAAAAAGTGCGCTCTTACGGTCCATCCGATGAGATATGCGGTTGGATAGAAGGTATTCTAACAGACAGGGAGCAGTATGTCATCCTGAACGGGGTGGTTTTAACAGAAACAAGCGTAACTTCAGGTGTGCCCCAGGGCAGCGTAATAGGTCCTCTGCTTTTTACAATTTACATAAACTATTTGGTTGATGGTATTGACAGCGGCCTGAGACTGTTTGCCGATGATGCTGTAGTCTACAGGAAAGTAGTATCACACGAAAGTTGTGAACAAATCAATGAGGATTTGCAGAAAATTAATGCTTGGTGTAATGACTGGCAGTCTCTCAATATTAGTAAGTGTAACCTACTGCGTATAACAAGGCAAAAATCTCCATCAATATACGAGTACAAAATAAATGCCCAGCCTTTGGAAGCGGTAAAGTCCGTCAAGTATCTGGGTGTGACTATTCGAAATGATCTCACTGGAATGATCAGATGTGTAACGGCTAAGGCGAACTCTAGATTGCGGTTTATTGATAGAATCCTGAAGCGATGCAGTCCTTCAACAAAGGAAATAGCTTACAAGACGTTAGTTCGTCCAGTCTTGGAGCATTGTTTGTATGGGACCCTTACCAGTTGGGTCTGATTCAAGAGATTGAGAAGTTCCAAAGAAGAGCGGTAAGATTCGTGACTGGTACATTTAGCCATCGCGAGAGCGTTACAAACCTCATAGAAAGTTTGAAGTTGGACACACTTGCAGATAGACGGCGCGCTAAACAGAAGGGGCTCCTCACTAAATTCCGAAATCAGATCTTCACCGAGGATGTAAAGCATATATTATTACCACCAACTTTCAAATCGCGCAATGATCACCAATCAAAGATAAGGGAAATAAGAGCTCGTACTGAGGCATTCAGACAATCGTTTCTCCCTCGCGCGATCCGCAAGTGGAACAGAGGGGGAGAAATATGATTTTGGCGCGAATTGTGCCCTCCGCCACACACCGCTTGGTGACTAGCGGAGTATATACGTAGATGTAGATATATAGATGTAGATGTAATGGGAATTTCCGAACACCCGGTATACTCATTTCTTATTTTATTGATTCACTTGTGTTGTGGACAGACATAAAGCATAGTTAACACAAATATGGACAAAGAATAACATTCTTCAATTTAAAAAATTGCTATTTAAACGCGATATTCTCCTCACATTGTGGCTGAGGAGAAAGATTCCTTCTCAATCGTACGCGACTGCCAAGGTGGAAAAAGAGATAAATTTCAGTAGTTGTTAAGACGGAAAATGAGCTGACGTAGTATTTAGGTATCAGCTCACCTGCAGCGATGGGAGTAAGTGTGCCACCTGCAACCCGTTGTATGGAGCAATCGCCATGCTGGACTCGGGGCCGGCGGCATGTGAGAGAGGTGCCGACTCCCGTGAAGCCGACGAGTCACTAGCGTTGAGAGCTTGCAGAGGACACTGTGGCAGCGACTGCATAACATTCGTCGCGTTAGCCAAGGGCTGCTGAGTGTTCCAAGTTGTGGCTTGCTTGCATTCCATTTGCGGAGAAGTTGCATTCGGCTGTGGTGCTCTCTGTAGAATGGAACCTCTGCAGGGCAGTGCAGTCAGCGGCTCTGCACGTCCTAGGTGATCCTCCAGACTGTATACCTCTTGTACTGCTCTATCCGTGCACGATATTCGTGATTTGGACACTGTAGACCGGTGTTCCATGGTAGCCACTCGTTCGTCATGGAACTGACACGCTGACACATCACACGCAATCCTGTCAATGCCAGTTCCTGGTGAATGGTGATTGTCATCATTGGATTTCTCTGCAAAGTGGGGTTCCTGGAATTTTAAATTGATAAATGCATACGACTTTTGGGTATAGTTTACTTATGAGCATTTACATACAGAATTATATTTAGTTTTATGATATTTCTCATCCTCAGAGCATTAGCCAAACTCAATACAAGACATCTTATTTTACTGTCATGACTTACCTTACACTTTCAAAATGACGGCAACGTTGTTAAGTGCGTACTGACAAGGTAAATGCACAAATTAGAAAGATATAACTAGAACAGGAGCAAGCACTGGAAGGAGATAATTAAAGGCGTATAAAGTACTTCAACGAATCACGTGATTCATCTGAGGCCCGTTGGTTAGACATGAAGGAAACAGGAGGGTGGATGGGACACAATGGGGCAGTCCCAAAATAATCGCAGTTTATACAGATAAGAGCCAATAACATGCAGCACTGATGAATCCAAAGTTACAGGAGAAAGGTTCTCCGTAAGTTCTCAATGATTAGAGAGGAGAATAATCTGGCTTGGGAAGAAACTTTTACTGACATGTGATGCTAATGTGATGCCATTTCTCGGATGGGATGGGCAACAGAATATGGCTTGCATCCGATCTAGAAGACGTTAGCACGGATGTAAATTATCCAGTCTATGTACAGTTGGCGAGAAGACAGCGGGAGAGAGACCACATTTATGTCAACATCTCATCAATGATGTTACATTCCCAATGGTGGTTGGAGCATGCTTGTTCTTTGATAAATGCAGAATGATTAGTTGATCGATGAGCATAAACGTATTTCAAGAAATCCTAGATTCTTTCCCAGCGGCTCAAAAAGCAAGGCTGCCATGGCCTCATTCATGGAATGGATCATTTTGCTCGTGGTGTCCAAGAGCACTGTCACTATATATATATACACCTTATACCGTAAGAGAATCACTAACCGTCTGGACCTCATAGGCGCCATTACTACAGCTGCAGTGAATTCTGGAATTCTGTGAGTCCCCACTTCTTTAATTTTACTTATTTTATTAGTAAGGCAATGGCGTAGAATTAGCTCAAGTTTTGTCTTGGCAAAATTCTACGCGTTCCCAAGCCTTCTGAAATGGGTGTACAGTTTGGTTTCAGCGTGGACCATGGTCTGCTCCTACACTGATACTTCAGGCCTACTATTGAGACCTTACTCTGTTGTAACCTAGTATTGGCGTCTGCCATTGAAGTCAATCAAGATTGTTGTTGTTGTGGTCTTCAGTACTGAGACTGGTTTGATCCAGCTCTCCATGCTATCCTGTACAAGCTTCTTCCTCTCCCAGTACCTACTGCAACCTATATCCTTCTGAATCTGCTTAGTGTATTCATCTCTTGGTCGCCCTCTACGATTTTTACCCTCCACGCTGCCCTCCAATACCAAATTGGTGATCCCTTGATGGCTCAGAATATGCCCTTCCATCCGATCCCTTCTCCAGTCAAGTAGTGCCACAAATTTCTCTGCTCTCCAATTCTATTCAATACCTCCTCATTAGTTATGTTATCTACCCATTTAATCTTCAGCATTCTTCTGTAGCAACACATTTTGAAAGCTTCTATTCTCTTCTTGCCTAAACTATTCATCGTCCATGTTTCATTTCCATACATGGCTACACTCAATACAAATACTTTCAGAAACGACTTTCTGACACTTAAATCTATATTCGATGTTAACAAATTTCTCTTCTTCAGAATATTCCTACCATATTTTTTTTGTATATGTGGGTCAATCCTACTTGAATTATGATATTTTCTTCCTTAGCGAGTCTCGTGCTCATCCCTAATTTGGGTAACTGATTAAACTTGGGAGGGAAAGAATTGTTCCTATGGGTTGTAGACGACACTAATCTTTAACAGCAATTGTTCTGGTGATGGCAGGTTCACGGAAAATATCGGTAATAAGTCTTGATCCCACCCACGTAGTCTCTAGACAGAGAAAATTCGAGCAGCAACTCCTCCTCTACAATACTTCCTGGCAGATTAAAACTGTGAGCCAGACTGAGACTTGAACTCGGGACCTTTGCCTTTCGCGGGCAAGTGCTATATCATCTGAGTCGTCAGCACACCTTTACTTCCGCCAGGACCTCGTCTCCTATCTTTCCACCGGTACAACGGCATTCCTTAGAAGCACAGAGACTTACTTACCGGTCTTTTTTTACTAAAATACTGAGACAGTATAAACATTTCTTTCAGTTCAGCAATACTGAAATGGGTGACTTTATAATTACAGCTTTCAGAAAAACCTACAGTCGCTCTAGTAGGGTTGTCAAATTTATGTTAATTACGGAGGAAAGCCTTGGCATTTTTCAATTCATCACATGGAGCCTTTTCTTACTGTGATTCAGACTAAATACCAGGCTATCTTGCGCATTTCTCACAGTCCTTTTTTCAGCTGATTCATTTGGTTAATTCACAGATATAATTGAATTTTAAGAATTTTAAAATATTACTAATGCAGTCACAGTCAAAAGTCAACACGGTAGAGTTACCCTTGTCAGACTTAACCTCCTCAGTCCATGGGTTCACATATGTGGACTTCGCGGTCTTATCTCGTAAACCTATGAGCTGTTTCTACCAACTATAGACGTTTGTGGAAGTTTCGTAGTTTCAATCCCTGCCACTAGATTGCACCACAATCCGATTACAGTGCCCACTTTTTAAAGATACGAGTCGGCGAAATAGCTACACATGGCGCGTGCTCTGAAGGTACTTCAAAATAATACCTTATTTTATATGCAAAATTTACTTTCTCTTTTGTTTTACATATGTAAAAATAGTCACAAATGTGACTGATTTACGTTTTTTTCCAAAATTATCTCTTATGTAAATTCAGTCGACATCGAAAGTCGAAGTACAGGTCTATGTACTTCAGGTTTCAACCTCAAAATTGGGAGTGAGCCGCAAGTTACTTGTAAGCGATGGTCAAAGGCTCTGAAAGAAGTATTTATGTACCACAACCAGCTATTGTGAAACAATTGTAACATGGATGGTATGTGACAGATTCATGGCCTGCTACAGGTCAAATACGATAAGAAGAAAATGGACAATCAGACTATTTAACAATTTTACTGATTTAGTTATAATTTATGGCTGGGTTATGAACAAAAGAGCCTGTGCAAAAGAAGTACTAAAGTGTAACAGACTGAATTTAGCTAATGTTCTGATACATTGTTCTCATGTCAGGAGTTCCTCACAGCTTTCCAAAGAAATAACCTTGGATGGAAAGGAGATCACAGACTATTCAGGAGAAGAGGAAGACAATAAACCCTAAGGAATAAAATTTGTTTCCATGCCAAGGAAGCCAACTCGTTATGACCGTATTGATCAACTTCCACAGTATGTAGAGACAAAAAATGCTCGTAAATGTCGCTTTGAAGGCTGCAAATCCCACAGAAGAACCTTATGCATGAAGTCTAATGTTTATTTATGTGTGACTAAAAACATTTGTTTCGCAAGATTTCGTCAAAGAAAATTTTAATGTCTCTCAATGTATTATTTATTTACCGGTTAATACCTGAAGTCCACATGTGTACCTCAAATATGTTAAACTGTACAAAAAATAAAAGTACAAATAATCTAATCCTGAATGTAATTATGTGTATGACTAATAAAAATAGCACAGAAAACAATTTTCCTTACTAACTTTGTCTTTGGGACTCAATAGGTTAATAACAAGTATGTGATTCCCATATAACTGACTGTTTACGGCTTCAGCATAAAAAATAGGAGTATATGATCTATATCCGCCTTTTTGAAAGTCTCTACAAATCTTCACAGTAACTTCTGCCTGAAAGAACTTTGATTTATTGCTTTCGTCGCATGCGTTTTTGACTTCAGCGATTTACCTCTTCACTACAGTACAGTAATAGTCGATGACACGTTGAAGTCTAGTTCTTTACCGAACAATTTACACTGAAATGGCGAAATAACCATAACTGTAAGATAAACAAACACTGAAACCAAATTATGTTAACTTACAGTGCGGCCGTTGGGCCTGTCGCTATGAGAGGAGTGTGAAGAAAGACTGACTTATGTTTGTGCCCACGACAAATGAAAGACTGTTTAAAATATTTGTGCCTACGACAAATGAAAACTCTTTCACCAGCCAAAGAAATTACCACAACAATAGACTCATTTGAAAATTGTAAGGGAATAAAATATTATTCACTAGCCATACGTCCTGACAAATGATTAGCTCAGTACAAATCCAAAATCACAGTTCTCTACCATTCTTATTTAAATTTGGTCTTAGTGCACTGCGCATTGCATGGTCTTTTACGATGTTTTAGGTTAACATTTCTGCGTATCATTTAACATAACAGATAAGACTTACGTTCATGTAATTAGCCATGATGGTGCTCTTGGACAAGTAATAAAGTTTTATCTTCTGGGTATCTGAGCTTGGCAGAGATATAAAATCGCACAGGAAGCCTGCGACCATGATGTAAATTGTGAACATTTCTTCTATCATTGCCAAAACCAGTAGTTCAAAACTAATACGTCTCTTGTGATAAGGAAATTATATTTGATGCGTTTTGGCTGTACCCCATCGTCAGATCTGCCAAACGAAACGAGATCAGAACCATAACGTGCACTAGAAGTTAAGAGGAAAAAATAACAATTAAGTCGTAATATCATAAGAAACTCAGGAGTATAGAAATAAAATTCACTTACGAATGAAATAAATAGGAAGCGCAAGGAAAATAAGTCAAAGTAGGTGCATGAAAAAAATGAAGAAATCGAAAAAGAAATGATTGTCAAATGGACGGATTCAGCATATTTAAAGGTCAACCCAATCATTGTTGAAGTTAAAAGCAATGGCGGTAATATTAATAGATCATTGGGAGTTCCACTTTTAAATGCGGAGGGGAGAGCGGATAGGTGGCAAGAGTACATACACTAAAGCTAGCAATTAAGAACATCTTGTACAATCAGCTTAACAGTTCATGCACCCATGTTGCTGAGAAGAATAATACACTCAAGGATGGGAAAGAAAACTGATTATCTGTTAGATGAGGACCAGTTTGGCATTAGGAAAGGTAAAGGCGCCGGAGCGGAAGTTCTGACGTTGCGGTTGATAGTGGAAGCAAGACTGAAGGAAAATCGTACTTGTGCATTGAATTTGTTAACCTGGAAAAGGAAAAGCTATAGGGAAATACGGGTAATACACAATAGGCACGAGATCGAATAGGGAACAATAATAGTGGAAGACGATGGACGAAGTGCACGGATTAAAAGGGGTGTAAGACTGGGGTGTAGTCTTTCGCACCTGTTGTTCAATCTGTATGGCGAAGAAACAATGAAGGAAATAAAAGATAGGTTCAAGAGTGTGTTTATAATTCGAGGTAAGAGGATCTCAGTGTTAAGATTTGCTGATGACATTGCTATCCTCAGTGAATGTGAAGAGGAATTACAAGACTTGCTGAACAGAAAGAACTGTCCGATAAGTAAAGAATATGGACTGAAAGTAAGTCGAATAAAGGGCAAATTAATGAGAAGTAGCAGAAATGGGAACAGCGAGAAAGTTAACATTACACTTGGGGCCGCGCGGAGTGGCCGCGCGGTTTGAGGCACCATGCATGTCACGAATTGCGTGGCCCCTCGCCGGAGGTTCGAGTCCTCCCTCGGACACGTGTGCGTGTGTGTGTATGTGTGTGTGTTTGTGTTGTTCTTAGAGTAAGTTAGTTTACGCTAGTTTAAGTACTGTGTAAGTCTAGCGACCGATGACCTCTGCTGTTTGGTCCCTTAGGAATTCACACAAATTTGAACATTTTGAACACTTTGGGATCAAAGCCAAGGGATTATTCTATCTCGGCAGAGAAAGATTCTATGACAGACGGACCAAGGAGGACATCAAAGGAAGGTAGTAATGGCGAAAGTGGCATTCCTGACCCAGAGAAGTCCGCTACTGTCAAACATTGGTCTTAACTTGAGGAAGAGATTTCTGATAATGTGCGTTTGGAGCACAGAATTGTATTGCAATAAGACAGTTGCCCTACAGCTGTATGTGCAGATACGTCCGTGTCCCGTGTAGCTGTAGAGCAACTGTCAGTCCACTTCCGCGCACACCAGGAGGAAAACTTGCCGACCAGAAGCCGAACGCTGATTGGCGGACAGCTACCAATCGTTGACGACATGGACATGCACGAATAGCCTCTTTCTTTCCATCTTCCCTTACGTCATGACTAGCCAATCGTATTAGAGGGCCAATTAAATGTTTTACAACAGTGGCGTCAGACATCGATAGTCTGTAATAAACAGAAGGACCTATCCCCATGCAAAACCAGTCGTGCCCTGAGGAAGGCCATTGCAATTCGGCCGATACATCGGTTTTAGTTTATTATTGTTGTTAGTTTTTTGCAATGATGCGGCATAATACCCAGAAGAATTTTAATCACTATTAACGGGTAACTTCCATGGTACTAGAGGGAGCCGTAGAGGGTGCAAACTGTAGAGGGAGACAGCAAATAACTGAGGACTTAGGGAACACTCTGAGGTGAAAAGGTTAGCACAGGAGAAGACGTCTTGGCGGGCCGTCAGAAGGCTGATGACTCAGAAAACATGCGATAATCTTTCTTACCCACTACTAAAATTTTTCGCTACACTTACCTACTCCATAGCATGATGAAATATCTCGGGATTCCAACTGTGTCAAGTGGTTTAAAATTCCCGAGCTTTCATAGGAAGTAAATCCATTCACAAATGTCACTATGTGAAGTAGCCCCCACAAAGCTGAATAACACAGAAAAATTAAAGTATTTACATATTTGTTTAAAAAGAACTAATCAATAAAAGAAAGACAATTTTAAGAGAAATACGCTATAGAATATACGAATACATAATTTTTCCGGCAGATATAAATTCTGTTAAAATTCTCTCGGGCTCCCAGCGGCGATGACTGGTTTAAAAACCTAAGGGCTTTCGGCTGAGTATTGCTCGGCCTTTGTCAGTGGTGACTATCGAATGATTGCTGCTGCCATTCTTATATGGCCACGCTGCCTTAGTGCGTCATTGGCGCTTCCTCTAGCACCGTTTATCAATCTGTGCTTATTTGCCGGCAACCGCCTTTACTAAGAGCGTCGTCAGAAATTTTTATCTCGGTTGCTTTTCTTATGACGCTGTGCCTGAAACTATTTGTCCGTGCGATAACAGTTGTGTCGGCAAATGCAGTATAGTGTTCATTTCCAGATCATGTTTCGCTACCGTTGATTTCCCGGGATACCGTAGGCAACAACATCTGCAGTGTTCCACATGGCGCTGTTCAGTGGTATATACAGTCTGTCCGAAATAAAACTATACTACACACTATTTTATATACTCATAGTATTCTCAGACCTACATCGTCTTTCCGAAGATCATTAATTGTGGAATTTTAGCACGGGAGCCACAGAATTGATTTTATGCTTCCTTGGAAGCCACAGAAAAGCAAAAGCTTCTTTATGTCCCCCTAGAAGGTTTCTGCTAACGTTTCGGCGGCAAGATGGCTCTGGAAATCTAGCACGGTTGTAGCCGTTTACCTTTAATACATTTCGAAAGGGGCTCAGTTACTTCGGAAAGCTTTCAGCTCGAACACCAACGTCCTCAGAACAGAAATTTTCTGCGAAGATTGGAGACAGCTGGTAGCATGCAGGAACTTGTCCCTGATGGTAGGTTCCTGGTAAACACTGTGACTGAGACAACCATTTTCCTTTCATCGGACGAGGACGTCAAGAAAAGACCATCGATCTCTACATCCATAGTGAATTTGACGTTATGATAGATGCTGATGATGTGGTCCGAAAATTCTCCCAGTTTTTCAAGTCCATGACACCAGAGAAAGGACATGTCGCCGACGTAACTATAAAAGAACTAGGCTTTGCAGGAGTCGTGTTCCGGACGATGTCAAGTACTCCATAAACGGGTTCGCTGTAACTGGAGCTAATAGGCTTCACATTGTAACGCCATCAGTGTGGCTACAATATTCTACATCATACAAAGAAATACATTAGAGTGTACTTAAATACATCCACCACAGTGTCTTCAAATAACTGCGAGCGCAGATCTATAGAATCTTTGATGGAAATGCGCCTGAGTAATGACACCACATCAAAACTAACCATCGTATCTCCTTCTCCAATATGCAGGTATTTAATTCGACCGATGAAATCGGTCGTATTTTTGGTGTGTACACAATGAACAACGTGCGGAGTAAGGAATGTGGTCGGATCCAGAATGAGATTTTCACTCTGCAGCGGAGTGTGCGCTGATATGCAGGAAACATCCCCCAGGCTGTGCCTAAGCCATGTCTCCGCAATATCCTTTCTTTCAGGAGTGCAAGGTTCGCAGGAGAGCTTCTGTAAAGTTTGGAATGTAGGAGACGAGATACTGGCAGAAGTAAAGCTGTGAGTACCGGCCGTGAGTCGTGCTTCGGTAGCTCAGTGGGCTGCGAAGAAAGTATCCTCGCGTCTTTCGCAAAGCTGGTCCCAGGTTATGCTCCAGAGCCCCAATGTGGTGAATGTTAAGGTGATCCTCGTGTACGACTGTGATGGTGTTATCCTAACGCATTATGTTCCTCCACAGCAGACTGTCAATGCACAGTATTACTGTTCGTTTTTGGAGCATCAACTGCTACCAGCTTTGCGAAAAAAGCGGCGACACTGCTCAATCCACCCAATATTTTGCACGACGATGCGCGGTAGCATACAGCGCAGACTGTGGCTGCTCTGTTCGGTGGATGGAACTGGGACGTACTGTACCATCCACCATACTCCCCGGACTTAAGTCCTTGTGACTTTGATTTGATTCTGAAGATGAAGGAACCACTTCGTGACATTCGCTTCAGAACTGGTCAAGAGATTCGACAGGCAGTAGACCTCTCCATTCGCACCATAAACAGAACAGGCTCTGCTAACGGTATACTATGCTTTCCACATCGCTGGCAACGGGTTCTACACAACACTGGTGAGTACCTTGAAGGACAGTAACATGTAACTCTTTTGTATCGGTTGTGAATAAATAATTGCCACTATTTAAGCTGGTCCTCGCCAATCTTTCCAGCCGTTATCATGGGTAGGTATGGAATCGTAATTTAAAATAGTTACATTGTTTAAACGTACATAAGTCTTGCCGTCTGAAACTTTGTGTAACTCTTTTCGCAGAGTTTTCATAAGTGTGATGATGATCATAGCACGATCGAAACGGATCACTTGATTGATAAGTTTTAGCAACTTGTATGGATCCTAGACTGCCGCATTTGGAAACTTTCATCTGTTTCTTTGATCACTGTTTTCCGTAAACGATGTTTCAAAACATGGTTCTTACTATCAGAATTACGCAGGCTGCTTGTCTGGAAGTTCACATGATGATGAGCCGGTTTTAATGTTTGGTCTGACATTTTATCAAATAGTCCATCATCACACAATACAGGGAAGAAAGATGGGTCGGTTCTAGTGCGGCATTTAAGTAAGTTAAGTTTCACGTGGACAGGATCTCGAGGAGTAATTTTGGCTGGTAGGTGAAATAGCAGTTGGAGTTTACGGTCGTGATTCCAGTGATGTTGGTGAGTAACCAGAAAGAAAATAGTGGAATGTCACATCGTGTACTGTTTATCAACAACTCTTGCGCCTATAGCTCCATTCGCTTTGTGCATCTGAAATGGCTTTGTTCGTAAGGAAGTGCAGATGACGAGTATTGGTTTTGGTACGGAAAGTAACCAATGTGACCCGCTGTTTTAAAAGAACTGGGCTTCGCTTACAATGACTTCTCTTGGGCAGTCCATAGTAGGATTCTTGGAGCGAAACAGAGCGTACTCGCATTATTCAGGGACTGTATGTATCCGATTTGTGGGGCAAATGGAAACTTCCCCAGTTCGGTGCTAGAATAATTCCGCGGTGGAAATCTGCCCTGATATTTATAGAATAAACTGATGTAGCAAACATCTCTTACAAATCATCTTTAACCATACAGTTAAGCGCCAAAATCCGACACATATACACTCCCTAACTCCCTGTTACTTCCGATCTACTTCCCGTGCCAAGTCTGCTCAACTACTTCCACACAAGACACAAACGAACGTGATGGACCATGTAATATTAACATTTCTGTTCTAAACGAGAAACATTAAGGTTCCAATAACATTGGAAATAAGGTTTCACCTCCAAATTCCTTAATGCTTTTAAGTAAACAAAATGTTTCAGTTACAGAAATATAATTTATACTCAAAGTTCTCCCAATAACCAACAAGAGAGTACATAAAACTAGCTCGTGAGCCAACCTCATGATATGAAACAGTATGAATTCATTACATCAACTGAAGGTACATTCTGCTTCACTTCCCTAGATTTGTTAATGTTTCTCCTATATTTTTCAACCTTTTTCCATCCCCCCTCGAAAACAGCTGCCGTTAACTGAGGCAATACTTCTGGTTCATCATAAAATGGAGCAATTCTCCCCGTATGCACCAATGGGCCTTGGTCGAAGTCGGAATTTCACATTAACTGGAGTTGTTATCTCGACCACCTGATAAGTATCTTGATAACACGAAATGAACATTACAGTTTCTGTTTTCGAAGGTATGTGTTACACAACGTTATGGACTGTGCAAATTGATATTTAGGCAGTTTTATCTTCTTGTTGTTAGTGCAATTCTGCTGTTACAGAGCAACTGTATTTTTCTTTTCAACGTGGCACCATGTAACTTATCACTTTACAGCAAAAGTTCGAAAGGAAGATGTACCTTCTTAGGAGCTAGTTTTCAGAATTCGAAAAGGGAGATCTTACATATTTCCATGCATGTCCAGTTATGTATTGACACTAACTTTGGAAGTAGAGGCCACAACCATTGTGGCTATTATTTACATAATAATTTAATTATTTTACCTCCTCCACAGCTGTATGGTTGGCGTCGCGGCTTTCGGTGTAGAGTAACCTCAGATCGATTCCTTGTACTTCCTCAGATCTTTTCTGAGTTAGTGAGTTTTAGTGCAGCGTCCACTCGCCCATGTGAGACTAGTAGTGGAGCTGTTCGAATAACAAAGCAATCCCATCATCAGGATTCGTCTACTAGTAATAATTACAGCACAGATTCGCGACATGCTGAGCACATGTCCCACTTCACAGGTCGTTCCTTGTACTGCCTTGTAGGCAGTAGCTGGCCAGTCAGATCAGAGTTAAGGCCTAAAGCGTGAGTGACGTTTACTTTACCTTCAGTTGTTAAACGTTTTCCCCACCGTTCCGTATACTGTTTTAGGTCTGCTGTGTAGTGCAGTAGTTCTTGACGTCTCTACGTGTCGTATTCGACACAAATTCATGAATAAACAAGACGCAAGTTTAGTGCCTTAGCCAGCTAATAATTGTCTCTGGAGTTCATAATTTCAGAAATCCTTGGTTAACCACGTTATGTACCACTGTTTCTGCCTGTTGTTTTTATGACGTCTAGGCCTCGAAACCTGATCAATAATAAATTGCAGCTAATGTAAGGGGCGTTCAATAATTAACGCAACACATTTTCTCTCAGACGATTTTGGTTCAAAAAATTTGGAGTTTTTGGTGTAACAACGTGGAATATTCCCACTTCATCCCCTATGGTTTCAGGAAGTTCCGGTACCCGCGCGTCACTATTTCTAATCTTCAAAATGGCGTCTGTAATGGAGAAAGCGACCATAGAGTGCGTTTTGTCGGAATATCAGAGCATCATAGATATTATAGGCGCTTTTAGAATGTTACAGAGACCTGGAAGTGAACAAACGACGGTAATTCGTGAGACAAGGCATCTGTCATTATTCCAACAAGGCTGGCAATCATGTCCGATCCCCTGTGGTCTGGGCAGCCACTCGTGCAGCTAATCGAGGGGTCCCACATACCTTGCTGTTCAACTAGACGTCTCCGTTGGTATTGTTGACATACTCGTGCACCAGTTGGGATACTCAAAGGTGTGTGCCCTCTGGATTCCACACTGCCTAACAGCAGACCTTAAACAGGAAGAAGGACCACCTGTGCAGAATTGTAAATTTAGAAATTTGTGGTAGGTTGCTACACGACCAAACTGCTGAGGTCATCGGTCCCTAGACTTTCATACTACTTTATGTAACTTAGCTTACGCTAAGGACAACACACACACCCATGCGCAAGAAAGGACACGAAGCTCCTACGGGAGGAGCTGCTCGAACAGTGACAAGGGCCTCAGACTGCGTGGCTACTCCACATGGCTGTGCTCATTTGCTGACACAATACGATGCTAATTGTGACGATTTATTTTTAATATCGTCCACAGCCAATGAAACGTTGGTTCATCACTTCGAACTGGAAACAATACCTCCCCTCCAAAAACAAAAAACAATTTTTACAGCTACGTCATCAGCTGGTACAGTCATGGCGACGGTCTTCTGGAACTTGAAGCGGTTATCCTGTCTGATGTCCACCCTGATGGTGCAACGATGAACTCCAAAGTGTATTGTTCTACCCTCAGGAGACTGAAGAAACAACTTCAGCATGTTTGTTGGCGCAAAATTCAAATGAACTTCTCCTTCTCTAAGACAATGGAAGGTCTCACACAAATCTGTGCATCCGAGAGGAGGTCGGAAAAGTTCTCTGGACTACTCTTCCTCATCCACTCAAGATCCCAGATCCACCACCTCCTGGCTTGCATCGGTTTGGACCAGTGAAGGATGCATTCTGTGACCGGCAGTGCATGGATGATGGTGAGGTTATTAATGCAACAAGACATTGGCTCCCCCTTCAATCAGTAGAGCTGTACCATGCAGGCATGCAGGCCCTCCCAATAAGGTGGCAGAAGGCCATCACCACAAGTAGAGATTATGTTGAAAAATAGGATTTTGTAGCAAAAGGAGAGGAGAATAATACAATGTGTTGGAACCCTGAATGTAACGAAACTGCTTTTAAGAAGAAATGTGTTGCATCACTTATTTTTCACCCCTCATACATGTCAATATCGTGCTACTATTTGTGCAAAGGGACCATAATGGCCATTCCCATAAGTTGGAATGGTGTTTATGCTTCAGGTGACCTTTGAAATGTGGTTCACTGATGACTTAGCTTGGCTTTTTGAGCACAGGGAATACAGTTCTTTATCGAATGTGTCCATTTTGTTTTCTTGTTGGCAATGTAATTTTCTGCTACACTGCTCTCACTGGCATGTCGTTCACAGTGCCCTGGCGAAATGGATTGTAAGCCTGCTTCAGCACCTGATTTCGCAAACTTGCTGGCACAACTACATTTTGACGCCATCTTGTTTGTTTTTACAATTTTCCATCACAGAAATGAACAATGTTTGTCTCACTATCTGTGGAAAATGGCGTCCTTGTCCTGACCTCTGCCTCATTCCTGATGTTTACCCCAGTACATTCTGTCGGTTGGGTTTTGGTACTAAATTTGGATTTCCGTGAGATTATCGTGGGTGGTGCACAACCCCAAAATCACTTAGTTCTAAAGTCCAGCAGGTCAACCAACTGCCCAGATTTTTTAGTCTCAGAAACCACTGGTGCAAAGTATGTCACGACCTTAAAACATCACCCATCCCAATGATGGCATAATTAGTATGAGCTTTTTATTTTGAAATGCGTAAAGGGTTTCACTACCACGAATGATGAATAAATTTTCTTTAAAAAATAATAATGCCAAGGTTTGGCTGTAATTCCTTTACTGTGCTATGTATTGGGAAATACTTTACAGTTTGTACCAATTGTGGATTGGTTCTTGCTCCATCCTGGCTGAAGGATACACACCATTTCAGTTTAAGAAACCACATCACCTGGTCTAATGAGCATTGGGATGTCGCCACTGCATTTTTCCGACAGAATGGCATCTGTCAACTCTGATATTGACAAAAAAACTGCAGACATTATTTTAGATTGAGCCACTGGTGCTACCTGTAATTGTGATAGTTGCTTTGGAGATCCACTTTGATGAAATAACTGCATTGACCCAGATTGTCTGAGCTTGAACTGATATATATTGGGATTATGGGAACTCCTAGCTCAGAGACTCATTTATGATGTACAGTAAGTAGTATTAATTCAGTAAACCTTTACATGTAACGATAAGAACCAATGTATTTTCTGTGTGTCCTTAATTCTTTCATTTACAAGTGGATGCAGATTTCCAATGTGTCTGCTGCATGTGAGAAACCAGGCATCGTTGTGCCACAACCAACAGCCATACCCCCTTAGGAATCACCTGCCATCAATGTGGATGCTTCCTGCATGAGTTACTTGTTTGTATGGTAATTTTATTGGTATTGAATGGGAGAATATCTTGTAATATGTTTCAAATCACTTACTATTTGCCTTCACCTATGATGGCTAGCTATTATTCAATGTTCTATATTTGATATACTGTACACAGCATAGTGCTATACACACGATGACAATAACTGAACTATGTGAAAAAAAGGGAACTAGTTACAGAACACTGCATGCACAGTCTTCATTGAAACTGTAAACACCACTACAGATATTCAGATTTAGGTTATGACATGTTCGATATGCCTCCCACCATTGCCCAAGATGTGGCGCGGACGAATAAAGAAATTCTGTATGACCTGCTGAAATGTTGGAACACCGATGCTGTCGATGATCTCGTAAATGGCTGTTTTCAGCTCAGTAATGGTTTTGCATTTAGTGCTGTGCACCTTGTCTTTAATATGGTCCCACAGAAAGCATGTGTTCAGATCTAGAGAATATGGCGACCAATTGAGGCACATGCCATTGACCTCTGGGTACCTCAGAGCCAGCATGTGGTCGCCAAAGTGCTCCTCCAGGACATCAAACACTCTCGTGCTTCGATGGGTTCGAGCGCTGTCTTGCGTAAATTACATCTTGTTGAGATCAGGGTCGCTTTGGATAATGAAGATGAAATCATTTTCCAAAACCCTCACATACCATTCGGTAGTCATTGTGCCATCAAGAAATATCACACTGATTATTTGGTGACTGGACTTTGTACACCACACAGTCACCCATTGAGGGTGAAGAGACTTCTTGATCGCGAAGTGCGAATTCTCAGTCCCCCAAATGCGCCACTTTCGCTTACTGACGAACCTATTCAAATGAAAATGGCTTTATTGCTAAACCAAACTATCATGCACGTACTAATTCCCATCATGCTTCGCAGCCAACTGTGAAGTTTGAACGTCCTAACGCAAACCGTTCAAAAGTTTTATTTCATACAGTTCAATAACTGCCACCCTGTGCATATTCAGTGAAGAAAGTAAATCAGAGTTAAGAAAATGGTTATTTAAAATTAATATAGCGGTGTTGTGAACCTTTTTTTAGAAAAGGGGCCGGCCGCGGTGGTCTAGCGGTTCAGGCGCTCAGTCCCGAACCGCGCGACTGCTACGGTCGCAGGTTCGAATCCTGCCTCGGGCATGGATGTGTGTGATGTCCTTAGGTTAGTTAGGTTTAAGTAGTTCTAAGTTCTAGGGGACTGATGACCACAGATGTTAAGTCCCATAGTGCTCAGAGCCATTTGAACCATTTTTTTTAGAAAAGGGTACCTTGTGGAACAATTCCTGTAATAACATTATGTCTCAATAGTTCATTTCCATTTAAGTGAGATTGTTTATTATGAAATATTATGTCTCTAACCATCATCAATTCGGATAACCGTGGCTTTTTACGTAGTTGATGACGTTAGATTAAAGTGAAGCCTAAAGTAGAACTGTCATAGCTGAACAATGAAAATTTGTTTCTTTTATCATTAAATTTCCAAAGATAACATGAGTGGAAATTACAATTTGGATCAGATTTACAAATATGTATCCAGCCAGTATGCTGTTTAAGCATGGAACATTACTTGTAACATTCATACCGATGGGAAAAACTATGATGGTAGATCACAATGAAGCACTAAGCGTGGAGATAAATTTTGTCCTTCAGAATTCAAAGAGGAGTTTGTGCCCCACGGCCTTTCAAAAATGGATATGCTGCATCAAAAACAACTTTTGATTTGTGACAGATATTTCTTCGACACATACAGTCTATACATTTACCTAAGACTTCCCTGCAGTAAAATAACCCACAAAGACGATCTTGGTATAGTATGGTAGGTCTTAAATACCTGTGTTACCGAAATGAGAATAAAAACAGACATAGTTTCTGTTGACTAGGAACAGGTACAGGAAAATATCATTACAGGTGTTGAAACTTCCTGGCAGATTAAAACTGTGTGCCGGACCGAGACGCGAACTCGGAAGTTCCGGAGTTAGAATCTCGGTTCGGCACACAGTTTTAATCTACCAGGAAGTTTCATATCAGCGCACACTCCGCTGCAGAGTGAAAATCTCATTCTGGATTACAGGTATTGCCGAAACGGCAGAACGTAAACCGCAGAAACTAACGAGAGTAAATAAAAGGCGAAACAAAACTGATTACAAATCCCTTGGAGGAAGAGATATCCTTGAAGTATGAAGACCCAAGACAGAAGATGAATGCTCAATAACAACACTCAAGCGCGAAGGCACTGTCTAAACAACAGAAAACCGTCTGGGGAAGTACCTTTTGTCTCTGTCCAGGTGGTGTTTCTCTAACGGACGTAGCGAGAGTTGGAGACCACAATCAGCAACTAGCATTTGCTGGCGTGCAGTCAGTAGTTGCGATACTCAGTCGACTGTGTGTCACTACAACCATGCGATATCACACTGGCCCAGTCTGGCTACCTATGGTGGCTCTCGCAACGACGAGTGCAACAATAAAAATATATCTGACTGACTGATAACAGATCTGCGTAACATAACGCGATGATAGTCAAGTGACTGTTGTAAGGCATTTTAACAGACTTTTAAAGTTGTAGGCAAGAAAACGCGGCCACATTCTGTTCTCATAGGGCTATTGTCGACTTTTTAAGTACTAACAAGGTTGTGCTCTCACATAATAACTAATTCGGGGAGAGAATTTAACTAGCATTAACACAATGACGAAAGATCATTTACTTGTCAGTGTTTCAGAATTAAAAACTGAAATGAAAGAAAGTTTAGCAACTGAGATGAGAGGTACAGTAATTTAATTGTTAATACTTCTGAACTAAAAACTGATTTGAGAGGTAATTTTGCTGCTTCTATTTCAGAACTAAAAACTGAACTGGAAGATAATACAGCTGATAAAAATGCAAGGTTATGTTCAAAAGTGGTACAGTTTAGTAACAGTCTTAGAGGTAAATTTCTGCAGGAAATAACGTACGTAAGTCGGAAAAGATGTCACGAGTGTTACTGACCTTTTAGGTACACATGTACAGGAGCCCAGGCAACAGAAAGACGAGATCAAATCAAAAATCGAAAAACTGATACAAGAGTTAAATAGTTTTGAGATTAAATCCAAACAAGATTTAGAGGGAAGTTTTAGTAGTGTCCTAGGACAAGTAGAATTGAGTTCAAAGTAATGGTAAAGCGTGCAACCTATTCTATGAATAAATTAAGAGGCTAAAGTACCATATTATACGAGGAGGTAAAAGGTCAATTTGGAAATCTAAAATTGCAAGATGGAGCGATAGAACAGACTTAGAAAGTGAAATGAAGTGGTGTTGTAATATTATTATTCGAAAGATCCCATCTGAAGTAGTTTCGCCGTCTTCTTCAAGTTTTCATATTTGACGCCACTTCAGCTGCTTGCATCTCGATGACCTCCGCTCACACTGGAGCCAGATGTTCAGACACTGCAAGAAGTAAATTTAATGATATGTGCCTTTCTCAAGAATGACAGGGAGAATACGAAAGCAAGGGGAATTATAGAGAAGAACATAGCAGATACAACATAGTGCAGTGTACCGAAAATTGTGTTACTGTATCACCGGGAAACAATCGAGTGAATCGTACTGGAAGTACTAAACCTGACGGTCTGAAAGGAGCATCAGAAGCAAAGAAAGTGGATGATACCAAAAGAGAAGATCTATGAACAGTGAAGGAATGATGGGAAGTATTTAAGTTCGAGAATATTAACGGATTTTCTACGCATAAACTCAGATATGTTTTACAGTCGATGATATTTTGAGAAGGTTTGAAGACGATTTACCCACCTTCTGGAGTCATCAAACGAATATTCAGTGTCGAGTAGGATGTTTACAAGGAGACGTAGCAATGTGGTGAGTACTGCACAGGTAAGTAGTGGTCTCTAGGAAATTAACATGTACTTTCTCGCAAACTAATGTTTCCGAGCCCTTATGATAGGCGATGGGGTAGCTACCAACAATATTGTGAACGTCTATGGATAAAGCTCAGCTGCTGGATGAACCAGTCAACCAAACTCAACAACCAAAACGTCAACCAGCTACCAGGTACCCACTCATATACAGGAAAATATGGTAGGGAAATATGGCTCTATGAAGGATGATATTTTAGAGAACTTAGGAGAGCTCGGTATACTTAGTAGATCGTTGTATAGCAATCGAAATTTGTTGAAACATAACTGTTGGAAAGGGAACGTAAAGAGAGATGCAGGAAAGAGGTACAGACAGTACAGTGAAACTAAGAGGTTAAGGCGTAATCACAATAATAATAGAGGTGACATGTACTAGAAGATTTATACGAGACAAAGACAGTACCCAAGTGTCAAACCAACAATGAATACACACTGGAAATTTTAAAAATAAGGAATACGGAACACGAGGAAGGTGTAACGATAGGATCCACATGGGGGGACTAACAAGGGTATACAGTAGCCCCAGAATGCTTAGAATGCAGACATTGAATAAGGATATTTAATTCCAAATCATAACACGTCACGGCTCAGACAGGAAAACACACCTCAATCTGTTGTTCCTTCGTCTCTAAAATGCTTCTTCTCCGCAAAACTTTTCCTCTCAGAATCGTAGCACTTGCACCTTACGTTCTCTGTTATTTGCTGGATGTATTCCAAACTCTGTCTTCCTCTACAGGTTTAACTCTCGGCAGCTCCTTCCGGTACCATGAAAGTTATTCCCTGAGAACAGATGTCCGATCATCCTATCCCTTCTTCTTATGTGATTCCCATATATTCCTTTCCTCACCGATTCTGCGGAGAACCTCCTCATTTTTTACGTTATCGTTCCATCTAATTTTCAACATTTTTCTGTGGCAGCACATCTGAAATACTTCGAATCTGTTCTGTTCCGTTTTTCCCACAGTCTGTGTTTCAGTAACATGCAATGCTGTGTCTAAAAGTAGTTCTCATAATTTTCTTCCTCCAATTAAGGCTCCAAGCGCTATGGGACTTAACATATGAGGTCATCAGTCCCCTAGAACTACTTAAACTTAACTAACCTAAGGACATCACACACATCCATGCCCGAGGCAGGATTCGAACCTGCGACAGTAGCAACGGCGCGGATCCGGACTGAAGCGCCTAGAACCGTTCGGCCACAGCGGCCGGCTCCAATTAAGGCCTATGATTGATACTAGTAGACTTCTCATGGCCAGGAATGCCCTTTTTTTCCACTGCTAGTCTGCTTTTTATGTCCTTCTTCCTCTGACCATACTTCTTCCGATGTTAAGTTTCTCGCTGTCCTCATTTCTGCTACTTCCCATAATTTCCTCTTTCTTCGACTAACTTTCAGTCCAGATCCTGTACCGGCTGAAGTGGCCGAGCTGTTCTAGGCGCCACAGTCTGGAACCGCGCGACCGCTACGGTCGCGGTTTCGAATCCTGCCTCGGGCATGGATGTGTGTGATGTCCTTCGGTTAGTTAAGTTTAAGTAGTTCTAAATTCTAGGGGACTGATGGGATCAGAAGTTAAGTCCCATAGTGTTCAGAGCCATTTGAACCAAACAGATTTTGTACTAAATAGACTGGCCATTCCACACTTATTCACTTTAACTGAGGACAACAATGTCATGAGCGAATCTTACGACTGATATCTGAGCCGTGCGTGGCTTTTGTTCGTGCCATCTTTATTTAACATCTCCTTTTTAACCATACGGCCGCTTCGTCATTTTAATTTCAATTACTGGTGTCACTGAATTGCTGTCTTGTCTGCCCGTGAGCGGCAGCAGCAGCGCATATCGATAAGTGCTCTGTCGTACTATCTATGGCCGACCGATAGTATTTCTCGGTCGTCGTGTGTCTGGCAGTGAGTTGGAGATCGCACCTGGCAGTAGTTGGAGAAGGACCAGCAGGGCGGTCGGGACACAGCACCGGTGCAGTCGGTCACGGAGCCCCAGTGAGGTCTGCACAGCCAGTACCAGTGGGGACGACCGCTGGTTGGTCGTCCGTTCGGTTGGTCGCCTCATCGATGACGTGTATTTGGGTCGCTTCCTTCCTGTACAGATACGTCGGTTGTGTTACCTCTGCATGGTTGGGTTGGAGCCAGCGTCTCCGGGACGTCAACCGTCCTAAGGAAGTCAGTTCAGTTGGAGACGGACCAGCAGATTCTGTGTCGTTGTACTGAAATCTTGTGGTCGTTTGCTGGTTGCGTCAAGAGGAACTGATTTGGTTGATTTGTCGGTCGGCTGTCTTACGGCTGGGTTGCCTTAAAAAATGGCTCTGTGCACTATGGGACTTAACTTCTGAGGTCATCAGTCCCCTAGAACTTAGAACTACTCAAACCTAACTAACCTCAGGACATCACACACACCAATGCCCGAGGCAGGATTCGAACCTGCGACCGTAGCGGTCGCGTGATTCCAGGCAATAGCGCCTAGAACCGCTCGGCCACCCCTGCCGGTGGTTGCCTCCCGATTGAGAGGTTATTGGTCGGGCTCCCTGTCTCGCCTGAATGGGCGTTAGTGTTATAATTTTAGGCCGACCCTTGGAACTTCTGAGCGCCGTTCCGTGTCTGTTACATAGTACCTTCCCTGTTTGAGTTTTAGTTATTTGGCTGATGTGTGACCGTCAGCCGAGTTTTAATATCTATTAATTTAAATGTTCTTGTCTTGCCCTTAAGGCATACGGTTGTGATGTTTTGGTATGGGGCCTTCAGCCGAATTTGCCTCAATTGTTTTAAGATAAGGCCTTCTGCCATTGGATTCAAACACTTCTTCTTGCTTAATATGCAGCCTCCAGCCGAGTTCCATTAAAATTAAAGTGCTAAGGCCGTCAGCTTGTTTAGACTGAAGATTTAGAAAATATTTTTGGGTGACACCTCCAGAAGAACCTTCCATGTCAATTTCTTACTTAGGCCTTGCGCCTTGGCTTTTGAGTGTGGCTTTCAGCCGATCTAAAGTTAATCAAAGGAGATCCATTACAACTTTGAGTGTTTTGCACTATTGTGTAATATTGTGTGTGGACAAATAAAGTTCGTATGTTGAGTGCAACTGACAGCAGCCTCACTTTAGCCCCTTTCCACAAACTAACCGGCTCTGGCCTGCTAGCCTCAGGCATTTCAGTATCCTTTTACCCTGAATTTTAGTCGCACTGTTGTACCATTTTTTTATTTCCATCGTTGCTTCTTCGAGATATAGACTGAACAGAAGAGGCGGAACACTTCGTTCTTGGTCTTCCAGTCTAATTGCTCCATCTTCATTCTTATACATATTGACTATTACCCGTCTTTCCCAATTGATTTTCTGTATTTTTCTCAGAATTTTGAACAGCTAGCGCCATTTTATATTGTCGAAAGCTTTTCATAGGTCCTGTTATTTTCGCTAAACGGTAATTTGGTATCGTTGGTTTGGATGTCAATAACCATTCTCCTTTTTAACACACTACACCTGGTGGCTGAAAAGATGGACTCTTTTATATTTAATTTATATGTAACACTCTTTTTTCACTTCTATCTATTTCCACCCTGGTGTATCTCAGTGCATGAAAGTTTGTGGTAAATATAAGGAGATCAGTACTGACCAAAGGTAGTAGCGGTAGAGTAGAGTTTGTAGTAACTCTTTGCCGCTCTCGTTCCTTCGTACGAGGTAGTCTTGGCCTGGCTGGTGAATGGTGCAAACGCACCTGTATAGGGATACCCACGTTATGGTAAAATGAAGGTATTAAAATGTATTTCTTAGTCTTGCAAAAGGCTAATAATCATTGTCTGAGAGTTAATTTAGTCAGAGAAACTTTCAGTGCTGTCTTATATGACATTATTTTGGTGGACTGGGTGGTAAAAGAAGAGGACTTCGTCGTGATGTCATGTGTACTGTGGACCACCAGTTCACGCTCTCACCTCGATTGCAGCGGGGTTTCTCAATATTTTACTCAATATTTTATCTTAATCGAAAACATCATTCTGTACTTGAAATGGTACACTATTCGTTCATTACTTTAACTCTATTACCTCACTCCGCGGAAGTCGAACCCGCGGTAGAACAAATGGACGTGGCCAGCCCATAGAGGGCTCCGCCTCCACGGCGGCTATTCCGCGCAGCGGCTCTCGCGCAGCGAGGGCGCCACCGCTAAGCCACGTGCAGACTGTGGCCAATAGCCGCTCCCTCCGGTTTCGTATATAGGCACCCGCTCTGGCCTAGTCCACTAAACCCAGGCAATCATCATAGGCCGCTCCAATCGCTCCATTCGCCTCCATGATTTCTACTTCATCCTTTATGGTCGTCCCATCCAGCTCACCCCCACCCTGAAATACCTTGGCCTCACCCTCGACCGACACCTCACCTGGACCCCTCATCTCCAGACCGTCCAGCAGAAAGCCCATTCCCGCCTCCGCCTACTGAAACTCCTGTCTGGCCGGACATGGGGATTGCATCCTTCTACCATCCTCCACACCTACAAATCCCACATCCATCCTATCCTCTGTTATGCCAGCGTTGCCTGGATCTCCGCCCCCACCCGCTTTTACAAGGCCCTCCAAATCCTTGAACGCCATGCACTCCGCCTCGCCTCCTGTATCCGCCTTCCTTCCCCCACACGGCTCCTGTATGAACTGATCCCCTTCCCCCACCTCCTCCTGTTCCTCCAACATCTCTGCATCCTTTACATTGTCCGCAGGCTTGATCCTCCGCACCATTTGGTTTCTTCCTTCCTCTCCCCCCCCCCCTCCCCGTTGCCGCACCACTATCACTGTATCCCTCCACCTCTACACCCTCCATCTCCTCCATCAGGGCAATTTCTAACGCCTCCCCCTCCCAGATGACGAACTTCGCCGTGACATCTACCCTTCCTTCCAACTATACCCTGGCCTTGTTTCCCCCCCCCCCCTCCCCAGGGCCCCCTTTTTTCCTCTTCCCTCCTTCTCCCAGAGCGGATTTTCCTCCTTCCCCCCCCCCTGAGACCCTGCACCCCATACTTGCCTCTTTCCTTCCCACATCCCTCCCTACCTGGCCCTCTTCAGCGCGCCCCCCGCTCATCTCCCCCATCTCTTCCCCTCCCTCCCTTCTTCCTGTCTCCCTCATCTGCTTGCGCCTGACAGATCCTCTGTTTTGACCGTCGTCGGTGTGCCATATCAGTGTTGTGTTTAGTGCTTTTTCTCCTGTGCGTCAAGAGGTGTGCTTTTAATTGTGTACTGCCTTGAGGTTCACCGTCAGTGTTTGTTACGTGCTACGCCATCCGTCGATACCTTTTATGCTCCAGTCATACTGTGCCTTGCGTTCTTTTAATTGTCGCAGTGTGTGGCTTTTTCTGTGTGCTACTTTTAAACAGTTTTAACAGTTGTTTATCTCCATTTTACGGTCACCCCGTTTTTTGTTTATTGCCTTCCATGATGTTCCCCCTTTTTTATATCTATGTTCACCATATTCTCTCCTTTGTTATTTTTAAATGTCTTCTATTGTTTGTTCTATGTCTTTCGGCTGAAGAGCAGGGCATATGCTGCTGCCAGTCCGCCCCGATGGGGAATTGAAATACAATAAAGAAAAAAAAATCTAGTCCAGTCAGTCTGGTACTTGCTCTGAATTGAGTTTCTATCTCGGCGGTACTGCGGTCTTGTCGTTGCTCGCTGTTGACTTTTGCCTGGCTCTGGTTCCGAGTGGATTTATTGTTGGTGTTTGGTGTTGTGGTTTCTACAAACCTCCGTTGTTTATCTCTTCCTGGTTGTGTCGGTCGTGGTCGGTTGTTGTCAGTTGTCGTTGGTCTGTCGCCCGACTCGTCCTGTGTTTACCCGGTGGCACGTGCTCCACCGCCGGCGGCTTCACCGCCTGGCGGCTCCGATCCGCAACCCAAGGCGTTCCCGCAGTTGGTTGTGGTTACTACATTAATAACTTCATAATTTTCTCTGTATGCAGTTCTTGGCCACGTGTTGGCGCCATTTACTCGAACTTGTTTAAGTATGCTCAGATTTCAGTCTACTGTGTTTTCGATTCTGCTTTAAGGTTAAGTGAGTGAAAATTATTGCAGTCTCACTATATTTGCGGCGAGAATTGTATTAAGTTTCTGGTGTTTCTCTTGTGACTTATATTCTGCCATAGGTTCATGCCATTTGCGTTGTGCTATCCTATCGTGGCTCATATTATGTTTGTAAGTAGTTTCATGTCAGTAGAAGCTTATTCACTTCAATATCTTTCAGGTAATAGCCATCTGTGTGGAAATTTTATTTAATTTGTGATGTTTTCTTTCTGAGTTGCACCCAACTACGTGGGAACATCAGTGACCACCTGTTAGATGAAACTGTGTAATTCCTGTTTCTTGGTGATATTTCGAAAATAGCAAAATTAATTAATAAAGTTTAAGTAGATTCAGCCACGTCCAGTGTGGGAATATTGCAGAACTCCATTATACTTTCGCCTCTCTTATTCCCTCCCGTACGGCCCTTCCCTTACTGGACATCCGAATGGGGGAATAGTCCGGAATCCCTTGCCAATGGAGAGATCATTATAACACTTTTTCCATTATGTGCCACATTTCCTCAGGATAAACTTTATATTGTGCATTCAGGACAGTGGTTTTCATTGTTTCCTGCATTCTCAAAACTCTGATCATTCCTGATTATTTCACGTTTTAGAGGGAGTCCTGAACCTGCGTGTGTTCATTCGCCGTGTTCGACAAGGCCGTTAGTAGAATTAGGGTAGTTTCTTGCGCCGGAAGTCTTCGGCCGCCATCCCGTCGCTGATGATTTTTATTCAAAATTTATGTAGAGGCGAGGTTGGAACCCAGAACGGACGACCGGTTCATTACTAGTGAAAGACACTACCTCTAGGCCTCACATGGATGTTATTATGATGCAAATGTCGTCATGGCATGATACTGACGTAGAAAATCTTACCCCAGAATCATGCCTCAGCCCTTGCTTGCATTAGACAACACTTCCACATGTTCTCCAAACTCAATTGCCTCAAATGAAAATTTGATATATCTGACACCAATGGTCGTATATCGTTATCCCCTGCGCCAAACAACTTGTAACCTGATGGCCTCCAGTGTCTCTCACATACTAACGCTCTTGAGGACACCGACACAGGTCGCTGTGTCTAACAAAAGTTTACATTCTGTAGCATTTATCACACATGTTATGGTACTTTCCGTTTTTTCATTCAATTTTACTGAATTTATTTTCACCAGGAATTTGTCAGCAGCTCTGTGGTGGTATCCTTCAGTTTAATAGACAATTTGTACCCCACAAACCACCTCTGTCACTAACTTCACACGCTTGCCGATGTCGTGCACTATCCCTACTACTATTCACCTTTTGAACCATTTTCTTAATTAAAAATGAGGAATATCATGTCAAAAAATTATTTTAGCTAGTGATCTCAGTAGTTGACATCGAGGTGGTGTGTTTGTGGTAAGGTTTTTTGACCCCTCTGAGCAGCTGTTGTAGGAAAGTTGTACCTCACTGACCTTGTTCGGTCTGTGTTTGAACATTAGCATCAAAATTTCTGAGTAAACAACAGTATATAAGTATCTCAGTTTATAGTCCACTTACAAGAAGTTGTTAAAAATGAAGATGTGTTTGTGATGATATTAGTTTATGACCTCCAAACAAAGGTCCCTCGTATCACACGGATAGCATGTTTTGAGCTCAAACTTAACATGAATTTCTTTGGTATGCGCTTACAGTTATGGTAAAAATTTTTAATAAAATTGGAAATGGTTAGTTTGGAACCATTTCTAAAATTTGACACTGAGTGACCATAAGAGAGATTAGAATGCTGTATATGAGAACACTGAATAATAGAATAGGTTTTAATGTATGTCATTAATGAGAGGGGAAGAGGGTGGGATGGGATGCAAAGCATTTCGTGTTACCAAGAGAAAACGGAAGATTCAGACTGTAATATGATAATGTTGTGGAATTTGTCGATGAAAATAGTTTATATTTTAAGGGTCTTATTTACTGCAGAATTCAGGGTAAGGAATAATTTTCAGTCAAAATGTAGGACTACATATAACGGAGACATATTCTTGGAGATGATGCTAAGCAAGAAAAAGTCTTTTATAAGCAGTAATAAAGCTAAGCCATGACCTAATCTACAAAAAAATACTAGACATTAATGTACCTTTCTAATGGCGATAACAGGCAACAGTTGGTTCAGGGTTAAATAATAGGTAGCCGTAAACTCTAAGAAAACAGAGAACAAGAGATCCATGCTGTTTCCAAAATAGCTTGACCACTGGTAATTTTTGCAGCAATGCTCATTGATCAGCACAATGTTTACAGTGAATACCGATCGTTCTTTCAAGCAGATCAAATCACTGATTTCAAATGTTGTCTTGAAGTAATGCAAATTCCAACAGTCTTAACATTGTTCGGCGATGCAGTTAATAAGCAAATCAATATATGTAGCTAATCCACTTTCTTTGTTATTCTTCATCTTTAAAAGATGTTTACAACATGCAACGGCCATACAAGTTAGAGACCTACTTGTGAACTCATACATTTTCACACATTAGCGCCAAAATTTAATTTTTTAACTATATAGAGAGGTGATAATGACAACGATGACCCAATGTTCTCGCCGTCATGGACCAGTGATTAAGGAGCCACACAACTGATTGGTTGTGGCGGTGTAACACTCATGAATCATGTGCCAAAAATTCCTCCATACAACATGAAACAAACAGGAAAACAACATCTCGGTACAATTACATGATTAATTCATATGCTATTACAGCCTACCTGGTGTCACTCAAGCATGAAATAAGGACAGTATTGCTCATTAAAATCTAGAGCGCTACAAAGCAGCGCTGTATGACCTCAGGTTAGGTTTTACAGCATCATCAAGTTCAGCAGTGAACTTTAGATACATGTATTTCGTATTATACTTTAGGATTACAGATTTGATTGATTCTTTAACAAAATTCACTCTCCTCTCACTGATGATTAACATTTATATTTTTGTGTTAGCAGAAGAGCCAACACCGTGTTACGAGTGGAGGCCGAAATGCACGCGTTTTAGCTCACGCAGGCTGTCGTGAGGAGGGAAGAACTATACTGACGTGAGGTCTGGAACATGATAAGGAATGAGAGTTCAGAAAGCGGATGTAACTAGTTTGATACTTAACTTTAATCCATTAATGATGAACGTCGCACTTGACGGTACATGAGTGACAATATTATCTGTTCAGAATACATTCTTGAATATAGTGATTGAATATGGCGCCTTGATAGGTCGTATCAAATGACGTAGCTGAAGGCTGTGCTAAACTGTCGTCTCTGCAAATGAGAGCGTGTGTAGACAGTGAACCATCGCTAGCAAAGTCGGCTGTACAACTGGGGCGAGTGCTACGGAGTCTCTCTAGACTAGACCTGCCGCGTGGCGGCGCTCGGTCTGCAATCACATAGTGGTGACACGCGGGTCCGACGTATACTAACGGACCGCGGTCGATTTAAAAGCTACCACCTAGCAAGTGTGTCTGGCGGTGACACCACATATATTATTAGTAATGTTGTTTAGATAAATGTATCTTATGAAACCCCATGTCATACTATTCGACACTAACTGTCCCTAATTTACTTACCATTCGAGTTTTATCTGTTAGTCACTGGTCGCTTCTCTTTAAAGGCCTTGTGGTTTCCCATAGCAAAATCATTAAAACATGGCATAAATAATGTGTATGGTATATTACACATCTAGCATCATTTGTGTTTGTGTCAGATCATTGATTAGTTTTTTTCTCACTGAATTAGAATTCCTTGGCATAGTGTCTACAATGATTTCCACCTTTACCTAACCATCATCAATATAGATTTTATCATATAACATCTTGGAAGAACACCACTTTCACAAATATCTCCTGACTATTTGGCTTTGTCATATTTATGCTCTACAACATAATATTTACTTTTAAAACTCGGGGAACAACAAAGAATAGAAGCAATGATTGGTGGTATTACTTACTGTTGTTAGCATAATTTACTTCTTTCCTATAGCATAGTGATTGTATTTGCATCACATGAGTAGACTAATGTGAGTACTAGCTTTGTTATAAATTTTCTTCAATGGAGCTATTATTTTATTACTTTTGCCATTAAGATCGTTTTTCCCTTACTGCTAGGAATTCCAGATCTGGGGCTAATGTTTCGTTAAATTAATTATGCTATAGATGTACCCTGGAAGTATGAGTGACTGTTATCAAGTATGTCTAGCTTTCTTCTAGATCTAGTTACATAATTAATAACCTTTATATATTATACTGTTTTCTCGCTCATTTTAATCTAGGATTTGTTGGAGAAAACTTTAACGAAGTATCGCCTTACTGTGAACATTCTGGATTTATTTTAATGAGTACTATTTTGGAGGTACTGATTATTTCTATGCCTCTGACCAAATTCCTCTATAATATGTATCGAAATGGTATCACCGAAGTAACATGCTGATTACATCTTGGGTTGTCGGGTTGAGTCTCAGGTCGCACCTGATGAAGGTTACGAGCTACATGACCGAAATATCGTGCAAGTACGACGCTGATATCCGGCAGAACACCCGACAACCCAAGATTTCATTAGATCGCCGGGAAAGCCTGAAGAGTTATAACATGCTGGTTGTTTAGCATCTTAATTTGCTTGGGTCCCTGTTTGGACCAGCAGTACCATTTCTCTAAATAGCTAGGACTGGTCCACATGCCATTATTACGCCTAAGGTAGGGTTACTGTCGAGATTGACTCGATGCAATATTCTCAGTACTGTGTCACAAAGAAATAGGAACAGAGGTGAGTAGTAATCTGTGTGTTAACACCTGACTAAGTGTGCTCTAGTACATTGATAACATCCTTTAGTAACCTATACATGACACAAATAACACTAACACTTTCCTAGTTATTCCCCTAAGTACCATAGACTAATGGTACTAAAATCTTCATTTACCTTCATATGGTTTGGTACCTGTAATCCATTCACACTTATTTTATGTAACTCTCACCTTAGTTGTTATTAACTATGGGCATTATTTTCTCTCACTTCATCCAAAGGGTAAAACACTAATATAAAGTACATTGAAGGTCTTTGAAGCACCAGATTATAGTCACTCAAAGATAAGTAAGCAACCATCCCAGGAATATCCTCTGTGGATAGGGCGTATGCCTATAGCCATGGGAGTTATGTTTGTGTTCCTACTGAATGGATAACATAAGTCTTTCCGACCACACCCCCCAAAATAATAGTTCCAAGTCCAGCATCTGATGAGGATCTTGCAACTCGCAACAGAGCTAAACTATTCCACCTACACTTCATTCAGGTGGTTTCTAGATTATATTCGTGCAGGTTCTAGCTTCATGACATACATTTCATCCCTATGCAGTACATTTACTAATACTTTCATTCTCCACTGATGTTGTTGGTCACTTCTTTCTCTTGTTAATCTAACAATAATTAAATTATATATTTTCTTAGTTACTATTCATGAGTCGTATAAAAATACAGAAGTCAATGCCTTAACTAAATGATTGTATCCAGCATTTTCTTTGCATCGTTTTGTAACTAGGTATCTTATCATTTGTGCCTCACGATATTTCCACACACATGATGCATTATACAATCTTTTAAACGATTGAACCATAGGGCCATACAGAATCAACGACTTTGTGTGTGGGATACTCATCCTCTCGCAAAATCTTTGAAACAAAAAAAAGATTCCCACTTCTTCACGAAGTTTGGAACTCCTAGCTTGTGTCTGTACTATAATCTTATCCTCTTCGTAAAACGCAGAAGTCTCAGATATTTCGTTACATTTCGTAAGTTTCTGTTTTCTGTTCAGTACTATTTTTCAGCTTAAGCTCAGTACTGTTTCCATTAATGTTCACAAGACGATTTTATCTTCAGGCCATTTTAATATTGTCATAGAAAATTCTCCCAGAAATTCTATATATGTAACTTCCAATGGCACCATACCTGTACCGATATTTTGTAACTGATGTAACACTTTTTCAAATTCACATGACGTACCTACCTATTTACTGTGTCTTTCTGAATAGTAAGTGTGGCAAATATATCCCAATTTTTTCATTGTCCTCTTAGCATGATTGCTTTGAGGGTAATATTTTGAAAATTGCGTGTACTGAATATTATGGCTGGCTGTTAAAAATGTGAAGTATTTACTATTGATCTGGTTACCATTATCTGACAAGAGGTGTTTAAAAAATCTGATGTTTTTATGTAACCTCTTGCTAAAAACTTTGGCACAGTTCTGCCGTTTGCTATCTTTGGGTACAATCAGATGTATTTCAACCAACATTCTACTACTACACAAGTGTACTGTCGTCCACACCTTCCTTTGGGTACTTGACGATATAGATCGACTGCAGCAAAGTCCAAGAATTCCTGAAGTATTGCAGGGTACATTTTATATTGAACCAAAGCACCGAGTTCTCTAACTTTTTGACACAGTTGGCAAGCACAAATAGCACTTCTAATTGTCCTACTCATATTCTTAAATAGTAATACTTAACCGCATGTTTCCAGCATTTAAATCCCAAGTGTGTATACCTTTGTTGTGTACACTCAATTAGCCAGGAAGTCATACGAGTAGATATGAAAATCCTCTAACTTCTTCTATTCTCCTCATTGCTCCAATAAAATATGCCATCGTTAATTAAAGTTTACCTTCACATTGTTGTTAATAATACACAGATGAATGTCTTTAATAACTGTGTTTAATTTAGTATCTGAACCATGCTCCATCATTATCAATTTGACTATCTACCTTCCACCTTTATTATGTTATCCTTTTTTGCAAAAGACATTGGCAGGTAGGTATTCAGCTCGATTATTCCTTGATTCTCCTCTAGCCCTACAGGTACTCTTGATATTCCATCAGGTATTATATTTTTCAGTCATTCAGTGTATTGTGTTTCAAATCATATCCTTCAAGAAACAAAACCCACCTCATCAGCCTGTGATGCAAAACCACACCAATCATTAAAAAGGTAAGTGTCTGATGATTGGTGTATATTATGATCTTGTTTCCTTCCAAGAGACTCCTAAATCCTTAAAACTCCAGCTAATGCTTCCTTTTCTGTGATGGAATAATTTATCTTGTGCTTATTTAGAATTCATGTAGCCAAAGGTGTAATGTGATGGTTACCCCTTTTGTGTTGATAAATGTAGAGTGTTAGCTGATAATGAAAATACGTGACTGAAACTTGGATGGTAGAATAGAAGTGTTTCTAAAAAATTCCGATTACTTTTACCAAAAAGTAATTTCCCTTCCTCACACCAGCGCTGTTGTCTCAATAAATGCGTAATAACAGGATTCATTATACTGTCTTCTGTTACAATTTTTCAAAAGATTTTACCATACCTTTGAATGACTAACTTTTTCTTGTTTTAAGGGTAAGAAACATTAAGCGATAGCTTCTGCGCATGGGGGTCAGGTCTAATCCCCCAACGGTTGGCAATATATCTTAGACATTTTACCTTCTTTCTTCCAAATGACTTTTCGGCCAGATTTATAGTAATCTCACTTTATTCAAACTTTGTGTAACACCTCTTTGTGCTCATCCAACGTCTAAGAAATAATGACCAGCCATTTACATGTAGTACAAAAATTTGTAATAATTCTTTCCCCAAAGCTAAATCAAATGACCACATGACTACAAATACCGACACATTAAGACCAAGCGGCAAAACTTAGAACTGAAAAGACAGCCCTTCAATGAGAAATGCTAATTGGGTATCTGACTGTAGATGAAGAGCTATCTCCCAGTAGCCAGTTATGAGATCCGTGCTACTAATATCCCTTACAGCATTTATTCTACCTAATACTTCGTCCTTTGATAATGATCCATCTATTTTCATCTCTATATTTTGATTTAAATTTCTGGAATATAAAACTAGGTGTACCCTACTATTTATTTTTCACTACTAAAAGGGGCTGACTGTATTCACTCTAAGATCTTTCACTGATACCCTGTTCTATCATCTATTTAATTTGTAACGTTGCAGGAGGTTTGGTTGCCATGGGTACAAGACAGGATTTTTTAAAGAATGGTCTTTCATCCTTGACATTTAGTTTGCACTCACATCCTTGTGTGTATCCTGGTACATTTGAAAATATATATTTAACAACTGAAACAATTCTCCATATCCCTTTGCGGTTAGTTAATCGTTTTCACTCAGTTTAGCAGTAGAGTGAATCCCTCCTGCTCTTTCCCAATTAACAATAGGATCTTGTTTCCCTGTGATATTGGTGAGGTAGCATATACTTGTGCCTGCTATTCTGAATTTTCTTAACCACACACTGCATTTACAAAACAAGTACATACATTTTATCCTACCACTTTACATGACATAGGCTGCCTTTTTAAACTCAAAGTGCTACCATGATCAGACAGCTAACATGATCATAGCAATAAGGAAACGTTCATATTTATCTGTCATTGTAGCTGAAATTGCTCTTGTAAATATGTTGGTAAATAGTGTATGCGATCTTGACATTATGCTGCACTGGGGTATATGCTAACCGTTTTGAAATATACCTACTGTGGTGTGGACTTCCAACATTCCTCATGCCGCTTGAGCAACTTTGAAGCGTGCAGCACTCCCGCAAGCGTTTGCATAGGAGCATAAAAGAGAGGCCGTTGACCTCACCATTGATATTTCTTTGCAGAACGCACCACAAACATGACAAATTATTACTTGGAAACCTATGAGTACACTTTGGAGCTCGTACTTAATGCTACTTACTGAAATGCTGAGCCGTGCGGTATTAGCCAAGCGGTCTAAAGGCGCTGCAGTCATGAACTGTGTGGCTGGTCCCGGCGGAGGTTCGAGTCCTCCCTCGGGCATGGGTGTGTGTGTTTGTCCTTAGGATAATTTAGGTTAAGTAGTGTGTAAGCTTAGGGACTGATGACCTTAGCAGTTAAGTCCCATAAGATTTCACACACATTTGAACATTTTTTTGAAATGCTTACGAAGTGATGAGAAATATTTTTATGTCTACACATCTGATTATGACAATGGTCTTTCTACGAGAGTTGAGTGAATTTATACTGACTTATGATGAGTCATACGGCTGGTGAATGATGTTTTTATGCTTTATTTGTACATATTTGTTTATTTCATTTGATATTTGGTTTCTAGCTGTGCTTTGGCATTGGTTTTATAAAACAAATTTCAAGAAATATCCTAATGTAAACAGTTTCTGTCTACAGATCCATTAAATAATAATTTTATGATCCACATTCCTAAGAAAAGGGGAGCACTTGGAAAGAAAAAAAAATAATGAGAAGGAGAAGTGACTAGTATCTGGAATTACATACATAATTTTCTTTTCAAGGACTTGATAAATTGTTGTGGTGCATCACACTTGTGTTAAGATGTGAATAGACATTTCCCTTATCTGCATTGCTGTCTTTCCTGTAATATTTTTTTCTGCTTGTGCTTTCTCATATTTTGGTATAAGTTGCTGCATTTTCTGCTGCATTGTCCTACTGAATTTTACACTGTACGCCAGTTTTATCACTGATTTATTTATTTTTTGTTTGTTTGCTGCATATTGCCTTATATTAGTTGCAATGTTGCTTTTGCTTTATTAATTTAGATATACTGCTGCTTGCTTAGCTACTTTTCATTTTGTTTATCTTTCTTGTTTGTTTTAATTGTTTTGTGCTGCTGCATTGCCTCATTCTCTAGTTTATGTATCTGAGCTCAGTAGATTCGTTTAATAGGGGTATGCTATATAACAAGTTATGTTGAGTTGGGGAGAAGTGCATTGAGAAGCTATATGAAAAAGGTCTGGCCAAAGAGTATTGTACAATGAGGAACAATTATTTTGAAAAATGAAATGAACAAATAATCGGAGTATAGTGACAACAGGTTTAGGTAGGACTTTCTTGGAAAGAAATGATGAGGTAAGAAATATATGAAAGTATAAATACAGACAAATAGGATTTTTTGTGGGAACAAATGCTGAAATAAGAAGAAAGTTTTGATTGCTAATGAAGTTCCACAAGTACTGCAGTACTAAATGTTACACTGAAAATGGAATCTGTCCATTCCTTTTGTGCTATTCCGCTGTGTGTTTGTGTACCCTTGTATGTGTTCTTCCTGCCTCTCTGTGTTTGCCTGATATGATAAATTTGGTAGATTTTTGTTTCCTAATAATAAGCTGCATTCATTATGATGAGGAGTACTGTTATCCTGAAATCTCACCCTGTTTGGACATTATTCGTTCTGTTATGTTTTCTTTAATGATCATGTGTCAAATTAATGTTTCAAAAGATATTCTCATTTTTCATTTAATTACTTATGTCATAATTCGTGTAATACTCATGTGTATCTTTATTTTTATTCTTTTTGTAAAGCCTGTATTACAACAAATGTTATCTGTATTATCATGTTCTTTACTGTAATGATGTTTTCTTTACCTTTGTATTTGTATCCTTATGCTGCAGATATGTAATTGTATAGACACCAGTTCTTAAAATTAAGTAAATAGTAGGGATTCATTTTACTGCACACATTTGTCTGTTTGTCATACTATATATATAAAATGTCAGACGTTATATCACTGTGTTAGTGCTTACACATGTGCTTATAATTCAGCAAGGGACTGGTTAACAGTGTTGCTGGTTCTAAGGATATGGCAAAAAGTTAGTGAGTGCACAAGTGGTGGTTTATGGACTTGCTATATTGTCCTCAAGACTCTTCAGTTGTGTTTGTGCATCCGCACACTCGCAACGGATGGCTGCTGGCCATCTCTATAACGACTCCAGTGGGTCTGCACCTTTGGTGGCCCACTACTACCATAATCTGCACAAGGACTACAGTGGGTCTGTACATTTGGTGGCCCATTACTGCCATAATTTCTACAAGAAATACTGTGGGTCTGCTCAGTGGTGACCTACCATTACCACCAATATTTTTTAACACTTCGACTGACTCTGCAGTGGGTTTGCTCTGTTGTATCCCATTACCAGTCTTCATGTCAAGACTCAGCACTATGTTTCCGTTGGGAGGACAACACTACTTCTTTAAGACTGCGTGGAGGTCCACTACGTACGTGTGCATTTTCGTTTACTGCTCAGACTTTGTGCATAAAACTGTCATAGACTACTCTTCTGATGAATGATTAGGATTGTCTTCATGGACTGTGAGGACTATTTTTGCTTTAGTTTTAGACATGGCAAATTACTCTAGGCGTTTTGTTGCTAATTTTGCTTAGTTGGCGGCACCCTTAAGTCAGTTACGCCGCAAGGGTGTGAGTTTTGAATGGTGACCCGCCCAGGAGGCTGCCTTTGAACACATTAAGACAGCGATAGCTAACCCGCCGGTTCTGGGGTACCAGATTTTAATAAAAAGTTTATTTTGCAGACTGACGGTTCTAATGCGAGGATTTCGGCTGTTCTCCTTCAGGAGTTTGAGGAGCGAGGGGCAGAGACACCCATTAGCTTACTCGTCTCGTCGGTTAAATGATGCCAGGCTTAAGTACTTCATTTACGAGTACGAGGCCTTGGCCGTTTTATAGAAGTACCGCTTCTACCTTGAACATTGGGTTTTCCAATTGGAAACCGACAATCAAGCGTTGAGCTGGGTATTGGCTAGGCAAAGTCAAAAATGTGGAGGGCTCTGAAAATGTCCTTGCGGACGTTCTCAGCCGGGTGTTTACCGAAGCTACGGTTAGTGAGAGAAGGGAGCAGGTGGAAAGTGACAATCTTAAATGACTGGAGTTGGGTGAAATTCACCTTTTGTTCGAAGACGTTGCTCAGCATCAGGATCAGGACCCTGTTTGGGGCCCCATTAAGCAACGTGTGTTGGCAGGAGAGCTATCGGATGAGTATGAGGTCAAGAGAGGTATTCTTTGCAGGAAGGTCGGCAGTGCTAAGCAGTCTATGATTTGTTTGCCTGTAACCTTGGTACGTCCGGTCTTTCGTTATTTTCATGATTCATTGATGGGTAGCCATTAGAAAACCAGAGTAAATGGGACTCCAATCTTCCCTGGCTTAGATTTGCCTTTAATACCACCAGTCATGAAGCCTTGCGAGCTACACCTGCATCCTTGATCTTTTCCTACCCAGTTAATTCCCCTCTTTCGAACTTGTGGGGAATTCAAGATCTTATTCCAGCCAAAGTTAATCCGCGTGTTATCAAGGAAAACTGGAACAGGGCCAGGCGTTATATACTCAGAGCTCATAATAAGCAAGTGGAGCGTTATAATCGTAATCGGAAAACCTTTAAGGGCAGACCGTGGGACCAGGTTTATGTCCGCAACTTCCAAGGAACGCAGGTGCGGGGTGGGAATCTTAGTAAATTTACTCCTCATTTTCTGGGGTCATGCACTATCATGCATATGTTAGACCCGGTAAACAGCTCAGGTAAGCAGTATCGGGTTCACCTTAGTCAGATTAAGTTCAAGTAACTCAGGGTTTGGATTACCCCCTGCCTGGGTTAAGTTTAAGGGGGGAGGTTGAGCCGTGCTGACCCCAGCCTATGCGTTGCTTTAAAACTTGATTGTTACTCTGCGTTTGGTTTCCCACGGTTATTGAAATTATGCCGTGGTTCTTCCTCTTTCTACGTGTGGCAGCAGCGGTGTGTATCGATATTTGCACCGTATACCATCTTTGGTCTGGTGCTTAAAGTTCCGGCTTGACGGTGTGCAGCCGGTCGATCGGTTTGAGCGGATCAGCAAGGAAGTTTCCGCGCGGCGCAGTCTGTCGGGCCCGCTGGCCGTCTCTACGCAGTGTCGGAGCGTGTGGGGGCTGTTCCAAGTGCCACGAGGTTCATGGCTGACCGACCCAGGACCTGAAACTTGAGTGGTGATTTTATTACCGAAGCCACGTCTGTTTACGTTGTGTCCTTGGTTGGTGGTTTGCTGTCGGTGGTATTGGTTCAAATGGCTCTGAGCACTATGGGACTCAACTGCTGAGGTCATTAGTCCCCTAGAACTTAGAACTAGTTAAACCTAACTAACCTAAGGACATCACAAACATCCATGCCCGAGGCAGGATTCGAACCTGCGACCGTAGCGGTCTTGCGGTTCCAGACTGCAGCGCCTTTAACCGCACGGCCACTTCGGCCGGCCTGTCGGCGGTATTCCTGGGAGCAACAGCGAGTATTCGAGTTGGTGCAGATTTAGCCAACGTGTGGTGGAATTAACTATTTTTGACGGTTTAAAATTCAAGTGCACCATCGGTATTGTCTGCCTTGTGGCCGTTAGTGTTCCGGTTACGTGTCCTGGTCGCTGACGTAAATTCAGGCAGTGTCCTTTCCTTACCTGTTGTCGCTGTCGAACTTGGTGTGTAGTTTTCGACAGCTTAATGTATTTTTGGTTGTGGTCGGCTACGTCTGTAACGTTTTGGTTTTGGAATTCTCGTACACTGGTCGGTGGTTAGCAAGTCGTCTTGTCGGTGGGTCCCTGACTGTCTCTTGGTTGTGTAGCTGGCAGATCGAGTATAGTTGGGCCAACTTCTTGTCTCAACTAAGCGAACGTTAAGATTTCAAAGGCAGACCGAGCCCCCTGGAGACTTCTGAGCACCGTTGCCTATACTGCCTTCTTATTAGCGTTTAATTGTGTATTTTTAATGGCTCATAGCTGATGGTTGGAATTTGTATGCTTGTAATTGTGTTTTTAAAATCAAAGGCCTTCAGCCGTTTTAAAAGTAAGTTTTTCCAAATTGGGCAAGTCTTACGTTGTCTGAAAATAAAGCTTGGGCCTTTTGCCTGTTGAAAATTTATTGTATTGTTTTTAAAAGCATCGGACTTCAACCGCTTTAATATTTAAGAATCCTGCTTATCAAGTATTACACATTTGAGCATAAAGCTGTGGGCTATCTGCCTGTTGAAAATTTATTGTCCTTGTATTGTTTTTAAAAGGCATGGGCCTTCAGCCGCTTTAAAATTTTGGATTCTTACTTATCAGGTCTTACATCACTTGGAATGAAATACTATTTAAGGTTAAAAGCTTTGTCTTGGAAAATTGGTTGCAGTTTTTTTTTTTTTTTTTTTTTTTTTTTTTAAACAAAGGCCTTCAGCCGTTTGAAGTAAGGTTTATTATTCGTCATAAAGCTTGGGCCTTCTGTCTATTGAAAGGTTATTGTAGTTATGTTGTTTTAAATTCATGGGCCTTCGGCCGCTTTTAAAAACTTAATCTTTATGACTAGTCAAGTCTTACATCGCTTGGCCTTAAATAATATTTCAGGTTAAAGCATAGAGCCTTCTGTCACAAAAAATTATAGCAGTTGTATTTAATTCATGGGCCTTCAGCCGTTTTAGAATTAAAGACTTTTCTGTCCATAGCCAAGCTTAGAAGTTTCGCTGTAACGTTTGGACAACTAAATAAAGTGTTAACTTTGGAGTGTAACTGACAGCCGCGCATTCTGGCCCCATTCAACAATTCCTACTACATGTCCTGTTCTGCGGGTTTAGCAGGGCGTCTCGATACTGATTGGGTAATAGCCATCTGATGATGATGATGATGATGATGATGATGATGTCGTCGTCGTCTTTAGTCCGAAGCCTGGTCTGATTCACTCTCCATGCTGCTACATCGCGTGCAAGCATCCTCATCTCCGAGTAACTACTGCAATCTACAGCCTTCTGAATGTGCTTACTGTATTCATCTCTTGGTTTCCCTCTACGATCTTTTGCCCCCCTCCCCCGACGCTTCCCACTAGTTGTAATCTGGTGATCCTTTGATGCCTCAGAACGTGTCCTACCAACCCATCCCTTCTTCTTGTCAGGTTTTGCCACACGTTTCTCTTCTCGCCAATTTTTTTCAGTGCCTGCTAATTAGTTATATGATTACCTATCTAGTCTTCAGCATTCTTCTGTAGAACCCCATTTCAAAAGCCTCTATTCTTTTCTAGTCTCAACTGTTCGTCGTCCATGTTTCGCTTCCATACATGGCAACACTCCATACGCTGTGAAGATACACTTCGTGACACCTAAATGTATATTCGATGTTAACAAATTTCTCTTCTTCAGAAACACTTTTCTTGCCATTGACAGTCTCCGTTTTATAACCTCTGTACTTCGTCCATCATGAGTTATTTTGCAGTCCGTATAGCAAAACTCATCGACTACATTCTATTATCCTCGTTTCATTTTTGTTGTTTTTCGTCTAATATCCTCCTTTCAAGACACTGTCCATTCTGTTCAGCTGCTCTTCCAAGTCATTTTCTGTCTCTGACAGAACTACGATGTCATCGGAAAAACTCAGTTTTCATTTATACTCCGTGGATTTTAATTCCTATTCGCAATTTTTCTTTTGTTTCCTTTACTGCTTGCTCAATACACAGTTCGAATAGCCTACAATCATGTTTCACCCTCTTATAAATCACTGCTTCCCTTTCGTGCTACTCGACTCTTATTAACGCCATTTGGTTTCTATAAAAATTGTAAATTGCCTTTTGCTCCCTGTATTTTACCCCTGTTACCTTTACATGGTGAAAGAGAGTATTCCAGTCAACATTGTCAGAAACTTTATTTACGATTGATAAGAATAATAAACTTTAGCGGTAAGTATAAGGGAAGTCACAAAATTCCAGCAAATGTAGAATATGAAGGTGTTTGTGCTTAGAGTAATGGTACTTAGATCACTAATAAGTGTTACTTATCCTGAAACTTTTATCGTCAATCCTTTCTGTCCCATTCAACTGCCTTCTGACGCATGCACTGGTGATTCCTAAGGATACACATTACAGAAAACTTGTAAAACGCCAGGAAATTACAGTTTGTCTCTTGCAACTATTCAGGCATGAAAACAGCAATCAAGTACACGCATAAGATTTTAGAATCACCATTTTGACAGGTTTGTGTGCTTTAAAGGCTGAATTAACAACTTAACACTTGACAGACATAGTACAAGAGTTTCCATGAGAAAAATACTTGGACTGGGGCTCCGTTGAGGTTTAAGCCATGTACGGTGCACACATCGAACTGAATTTTCACTAGTGCGTCTTAATTAAATACTTTTGAACATGAGGAAATAATTCAGATCATTCAAATACTTAGAGAATGAGATTTTCACTCTGAAGCAGAGTGTGTGCTGATATGAAACTTCCTGGCAGATAAAAACTGTTCCGGACCGAGAATCGAATTCGGGACCTTTGCCTTTCGCTGGCAAGTGCTCTACCATCTGAGCTACCCAAGCACGACTCACGCCCCATCCTCACAGCTGGTAGAGCACCTGCCCGCGAAAGGCAAAGGTCCCGAGTTCGAGTCTCGGTCCGGCACACAATTTTAATCTGCCAGGAAATTTCATTCAGATACTGTTCAGCATAGCGAAGGTGCCTGATGTGGAGCTACACTCTGATTTTTTTGATACCCACTAAAAAAGTTACACTGATTGGCTGTTGAGATTGTAAGACACCGTGGTCTCCTGACCTTCATTGCTTACATATTCCGCCCTCACAATCATATTCCGCACATCAAGACGCTTCATTCGAACCCAAACTCGATAAGATAAAGCCAATGTTGTACGAATTCGTGTAAAATATATGCATTTGACAAGTGAGCGCACCATGGTTGAAATACTCGTGGCTGGCGTGCACACATACATTCCAGACACGACGGTCACAGAGGCTTTTAGTTCGGGAGAGAGGCCGCACAGAGGGACGCCAGGCCCTTCAGAGGACGACCCAGCCCATGTCGGCTGGTGACCGCCCGTAGTGGACAGTGTGGGCCTGAGTGGAAAGGGGGGAACGACCCTGTGTATGGCTTAAAAGCAAATTCCGCTACATTGTGTGGGAGCGGCCAGCCTACACATTCTTTGCACACAGCACGCAGTTTCAGAGATTTTCACAGGGAGACAGCAAACGCCAATCGCTGAAGCTACAAGTTTCCGGATTGGTCGCCTTAAACGAAACGTCATTCTTCTGTTTTAGAAGAGCAATGCTGATTGGCAGACGATATTTCTGACGCCCTGAGCTGAAGGAATAATGGAAAAGACCGAAAGATATACCCCTTCACGCCGGGCGTGGAGAGGCGCGTTTCTGTTGTCGCTCTTGGTGCGAGAACACGTAACGAGAGCGTGCGCGCTTGTACGTGTATTCCAAAGATCGAGGAACAAGTCTCTCCTCAGTACTTCACTGGGAGAGCACCTCTGTCGAGAGTGAATCGAAGTGCGACTCTATATTGAGTCCTGGCCATTAAGCGTTGTTCACTGTGTTGGCCGACACACTTATTGTGCGGTGTGAACTGGCGATTATACGAGGGCTGTCCAGAAAGTAAGTTACGATTGATCATGAAATGTAAGACACATTGAAAATCGGAAATGTTTTATTGTAATAGTTAGCCACGCCTTCCAGCTACTTCTCTACATAGTCGCCGTCCTGACTTAGACATTTGTCGTAGCGTTGAACCAACTTTCCAATACCCTCATCATAGAAGGCAGCCGCCAGTGCTTTCCGCCAATTCTCTATGCTGGTCTACAGTTCGTTGTCTGTGCCAAAACGTTGTCTTCATAGCCAGTGGTTCATGTGAGCAGAGATGAAACTCAGTGGGAGACAATTACGGGCTGTACTGTGGGTAATCAAACATTTCCAATTGAAAACGATGCAGGAGCATCTTAATTGCCCCTACAGAAACTGGATGAGAATTGTCTCGAAGAAGAAACAGCACGACAGCTATGTGATGTTGGCTGCATAGCTTCAGGCGAAATTTCTTACCAGGCCCTCATACTTGACGGGAGACACTATTTTCTAGACATCTTTATGCGCTCACTGTGAGCTCAGAAATGAGAAGAGCGGCGTGATGCTATCTAGGGTCATACTAAACACACTGCCCAACACAGCTGTGCAAAGCTTTATCGTATTTTCATAGTCGTTTCCATTTCGCGACTGATCGTAACTTACTTACTGGACAGCTCTCGTAGTTAAACGCCTGCGAGCGAATTTTGAGTGGCGGTGGACTGGTTATCTGACCGGTGTACCACGCCAATAGTTAGACTAGGGGCGAATAGGAATCCTTGACTTCATCAAGGTATAGGGAGAGTTTGATTGGCGAAGGTCAATCCAGCTAGAACGAAAGTTATCTTATTTGTCAGCAGCGAGTGGCGCAGACAGCAGTCATCGCAGCTTACGGTATTGTGCGCTACAGCTATTGCGAGCCCCATATTTCCTCCAAAACAGTACACTTCACTGCATTTCACACGCGACAGCCTCGACTGTGCCTAACAACAATCTATAGGATAATTATTCAAGTTGAGTAGGCGCGCCTTTCAGCCATTCTGCCAAGGCAACAAGCATCTTAAACTTTGTATAGAAATTTCATTAGCGAATCCTATCCTTGAAAGGTAACTTCAGATTCCGAAAAGAACCAGGTTATAACGTGTTCAATTCATAACTAAAAACCGAGCGAAGTGGCGCAGTGGTTAGGCACTGGACTCGCATTCGGGAGGACGACGGTTCAATCCCGCGTCCGGCCATCCTGATTTAGGTTTTCTGTGATTTTCCTAAATCGCTCCAGGCAAATGCCGGGACGGTTCCTTTCAAAGGGCACGGCCGACTTCCTTCCCCATCCTTCCCTAATCCGATGAGACCGATGACCTCGCTGTCTGGTCTCCTTCCCCAAAAAAACAACAACAACATAACTAAAAGTGTCATTGTGATTTCTCAGAATTTTTGCAAAGTAAATAATAACTTCCGTTAGTTTCATGTTTTTCTTACACTAACTAGCACTACTCCAGTGCCCAAGTATTCCACTAGTTACGTAAGAAATTTTGCCAATTTTTGTGTCATTTCCTTACAGCGGAGACTCCAGAAGATATTTATTGCTGAAAGTTTTTCAGGCATTTCTCTTTAGAACGTTAGGAGCGTCTGTCTGACTTCTGTAGTAGTGTGGGGGTGGAAATTGCATCTTGCAGGAGCCACAGGGTAAAGGGTACATCTCAGATTAATACGTTGCGCAGAATAACAGATCAACCCCCCGCCCTCAGAAGATTTAATACAGTGGTGATATTGGCTAGAGTGGGAAGAGGAAGGAGAAACGGGAGGAGGAAAAAGAGTTGGGAGGTATGACTCGTTATGTGATAGATGGTGATTGTGTGTTTTATCATTTAATGTATAAGAGGTACATGACTTCTTATGTGATAGATAACTATTGCTCTGACCTTGAATTATTTTGTTTTCCGCCATCGTTAGTGACGGAAGCGCAGTGGCAGAACCTCAAACCAGCGGCAGAAACTTGAACTGTGGATCTAAGTAGTCATAAAAGTAGTACTCCTGTAACTTTTACCTCACATGGAATCACCATGTAGCCGACGTTTCCCGAATGACGACGTGAGGTTTGCGGTGCAACATTTCCTAAACTGTACAAATCCAGATCTGTTCTGGAATAAGAATAGTAAAAATGGAGGAGGTTGGAAGAATTCTGGACTGGAGTGTCAAACCTGCTTTTCGGCTGTGGAGCTCTTCACGAGATATCCTTTGGAAGGGTCAGCATCTGTGTCGGCCACGGCGGCGCAGACGCGCAGTGCGGTCGACTGCAGCATGCGAATGCCAAGTATTCTGGCGCACTCGAGAAAACGCGGCAGCCCGCCCGCCGAGACGCGCACCTCGCCCCTGTAGATGAGGTCCAGTAGCCGGCCCACGTCGTCCGGCTCGACGCCGTGTAGGACCACCATCACGGGGTCCACACTGCCGCGCGGCTGCTCCAGCAGCACGCGCTGCAACCACCGTCAACTGTTACCTACGTCATGCATTATGTGAGGCAGAATCATTAGGTTGCAACGGAACATCTTCGTTTGGATAAAAGTCATCTCCTCATCTGACATCTCCAAGTTATGTATATTGACAATATGGATAATATGAAGAAGATCACTTCCAACAGTGCATGAAGTGCTGGAATATTCGACAGAGTAGGAATATACAGCGTGGTCCATTGATAGTGACCGGACCAAATATCTCACGAAATAAGCATCAAACGAGGAAACTACTAAGAACGAAACTCGTCTAGCTAGAAGGGGAAAACCAGATGGCGCTATGGTTGGCCCGCTAGATGGCGCTGCCATAGATCAAACGGATATCAACTGCGTTTTTTTTAAAGTAGGAACCCCCATTTTTATTGCATATTCGTGTAGTATGCAATGAAATATGGATGTTTTAGTTGGACCACTTTTTTCGCTTTGTGATAGATGGCGCTCTAATAGTCACAAACGCATAAGTACGTGGTATAACGTAACACTCCGCCAGTGCGGACGGTATTTGCTTCGTGATACATTACCCGTGTTAAAATGGACCGTTTACCAATTGAGGGAAAGGTTGATGTCGTGTTGATGTGTGGCTATTGTGATCAAAATGCCCAACGGGCGTGTGCTATGTATGCTGCTCGGTATCCCGGACGACATTATCCAAGAGTCCGGACCGTTCGCAAGATAGTTACGTTATTTAAGGAAATAGGGAGTGCTCAGCCACATGTGAAACGTCAACCATGACCTGCAAAAAATGATGATGACCAAGTAGGTGTTTTAGCTGCTGTCGCGGCTAATTCGCACATCAGTAGCAGACAAAATGCGCGAGAATCGGGAATCTCAAAAACGTCGGTGTTGAGAATGCTACATCAACATAGATTGCACCAGGAATTTCATGCCGACGACTTTGAACGTCGTGTACAGTTCGCCACTGGGTACAAGAGAAATAACGGGACGATAACAGATTCTGTACACGCGTTCTGTTTAGCGACGAAGCGTCGTTCATCAACAGCGGTAACGTAAACAGGCATAATATCCACTATTGGGCAACGGAAAATCCACGATGGCTGCGACAAGTGGAACATCAGAGACCTTGGCGGGTTAATGTATGGTGCAGCATTATGGGAGGAAGGATAATTGGCCCCCATTTTATCGATGGCAATCTAAATGGTGCAATGTGTGCTAATTTTCTACGTAATTTTCTACCGATGTTACTACAAGATGTTTCACTGCATGACAGAATGGCGATGTACTTCCAACATGATGGATGTCCGGCACATAGCTCGCGTGCGGTTGAAGCGGTATTGAATAGCATATTTCATGACAGGTGGATTGGTCGTCGAAGCACCATACCATGGCCCGCACGTTCACCGGATCTGACGTCCCCGGATTTCTTTCCGGCGGAAAGTTTAAGGACATTTGCTATCGTGATGCACTGACAACGCCTGACAACATGCGTCAGCGCATTGTCAATGCATGTGCGAAAATTACGGAAGGCGAACTACTCGCTATTGAGAGGAATGTCGTTACACGAATTGCCAAATGCATTGAGGTTGACGGACATCATTTTGAGCATTTATTGCATTAATCTGGTATTTACAGGTAATCACGCTGTAACAGCATGCGTTCTCAGAAATGATAAGTTCACAAAGGTACACGTATCACATTCGAACAACCGAAATAAAATGTTCAAACGTACTTACGTTCTGTATTTTAATGTGAAAATCCTACCTGTTACCAACTGTTCGTCTAAAATTGTGAGCCATATGTTTGTGACTATTACAGCGCCATTTATCACAAAGCAAAAATGTGGTCCAACTAAAACATTCATATTTCTTTATGTAGTACACGAATATGTAATAAAAAAGGGGGTTCCTATTTTTAAAAAAACGCAGTTGATATATGTGTGACTTATGGCAGCGGCATCTAGCGGACCAACCATAGCGCCATCTGGTTTCCCCCTTCAAGGTAGACAAGTTTCATTCTTTGTAGTTTTTTCGTTTGACGCTTATTTCGTGAGATATTTGGCCCGGTCGCGATCAATGGACCACCCTGTATTGTCCGGTCGAATATATCTTGACACCAAAATGTGGGCATTAATATGTGGCGTGTGTACCCTTCGAATTCTTGAAGGCTTCTAGTCTGTTGCCGTCGCCTTCTATGCGGCATTTGTTTGTCTGCTGAGTAATGGCAGATGATTCTTACACAGGAACCAAAACCAGAATGGGTAGTTACGTTCATCTATATCTACCTGGCTGCTCTGTAAATAACAGGTATGTGCCTGGCAGAGGGTTCATCGAACCATCTTCACAGTCCTTCTGTTATTCCACTCTCGAACAGTCTTATTTCCCTTATTTTATTAGGATGACCGTATATCCTTGCATAGGTCACCGTCAACAAAACATTTCAGCATTCGAAGGGGAAAGTTGGTGATCGAAATTTCGTGAGAAGATCCCGCTGCAATCAGAAACGCCTTTGTTTCAGTGACGTACACTCAATACCCTGTATCATGTCCGTAATATTGTCCCCCTATTTCTAGATAGTACAAAACGTGCTGCCCTTTTTTGAAGTTCTCGGTCTACCCCATTAATACTGACTAGCAACAATCCCATACCGCGCAGCAATACACCAAAAGATGGCGGACAAGAGTAGTGTCGGCAGTCTCTTTAAGTAGATCTGTTGCATCTTCTAAGTGTTCTGCCAAAAAAAGTCTTTGGTCCACTTGCACTACAACATTTTCTGAGTGTTCTTGCCAATTGTTCGTAATTGTAACGCTTACGTATTTAGTTGACTTTAGGATCTTTAGATTTGATTGATTTCTTGTGCACCAAAGTTTAATGAATTCCTTTTAACACTCGTGTGGATGACGTCAAACTTCCATTATATGGGTCAACTATTTCCGCACCATACAAATATTTATCTAAATCGTTTTGTGATTGGTTTTGATCTTCTGATGAGTTTACTAGACAGTAAACGACAGCATCATCTGCAAACAATCTAAGATGTCCGTTCAAATTGTCTTCTAAGTTGTTTACATAAATAAGGAACAACAGAAGGCCTGTAGCACTACCTTGGGCAACGCCAGAAATCACTTTTGTTTCACTCGATGACTTTCCGTCAGTTACTACGAACTGTTACCTCTCTGAGAGTCGCATAACTGAGACGTTATTCGATAAACACGCAATTTGATTTCAATCTACTTGTGACGTACGGTGCCAAAAGCCTTCTGGAAATCTAGTAATACGCAGTTAATTTGAAAACCTTTGTTGATAGTACTCAACGCTTCCTGTGTGTAAAGAGCTAGTTGTGTTAAACAAGAACGATGTTTTCTAAATTCGTGTTGACCATGTGTCAATAGGCCGATCTCTTCGAAGTTATTCTTAACGTTCAAACGCAATACTTGTTTCAAAACCCTACTGCATATCGACGTTAATGATACGGGCATTACATCTATGAGCAAATCGAAGTTCTTACTCATCCCAGAGGTATTCCGTTTAGTCAAGGTCGGGACTCTGGGCAAGCTAGGGGTCAAGGAATGTTGTTGTAGACAAACTATTGCCTTAAAATGGGTGATTATAACAGAGTATACTGCCTCGCTGGTACGAACGCTCATCGTCCCCGAACTGTTCCTCTATTGCACACGGTGCATAATGCCGTAAGATGTGTTCATATCCTTCCTCATTTAGCGGTTTCTTAAGCTCAATGAGTGGACGACATCGTGACCACGAGAACACAAACATTCTGTAACTGTATGTCCATCCACACCTCATTGCTGGACTATACGTGATGGCAGGTAATGTTCTCCAGGCACTGACCAACCCTAATCCCGGCATCGGATTGACACAGAGAACAGCGTTTTTCATAACTCCAAATCACGCCTTCGTGGTCAGCCTCTGTCCAGTGGCGTCGCTCTTTAGATCACCTCCAGTGGCGTTTTGCACTGGATCGAGAAATGTGTGGCTCATGAGGAACTGCTCCATCATTGTAGCCAACTTTTTTTAATTCTGAACGCACAATAATTGTGATAGCTTTATTGCTGGTAGCACTATGGAACCGAAGAGTGATTCCTTCGCTGATTTCATGCGATTTTTTACAAGCATCCTCTGCGATGCTCGAAGGTCCCTATCCGTAAGTGCATTACGTTTACTTGCTCTTGGTTTAGCTGTGATTGTGCTTTCCCCTTTCTTTTTTACAATTACATGAGCAATACTCGACTTGGGCTGCTTTAGATGGGTTGAGGTGTGTCTCCCTCCCCCCCCCCCCCCTCTCGGATTTTTCCCCCATGTCGTATCCTACGACTAGTCTCTTTCGAAGTCGATAACAACTGCTGACTGACACATTCTGCTCTTACTGCTTCTCTACTGACACTCAGGTTCTTTTTCTACTGGCGCGGCCAACTCTCTCTCTAGAGACGTGATTACTTCCGCGGTACATGTGGGTGTCTGGATGCTTTTGGTCTGAAAGCATATAATAATCTACAGGCACACCAGTTTCAACAGAAGTCCAATATGTCACTGAGATTTGTATGATGGGTTTGACACTCAAATGTTGGTAAATTTTTGTCTACTGGCCATGCAGTACACACACAGGGAATGATTACTGCCAAACGGCATTTCATATCACTGTAGCCAATAATTCTACTCATGCGAAATCTGAGTTAATAAATCCCCTCATGTCCCATGTAGCATAAACACTAATCGAAGCCCTCCAAAGCAGTGTCTACTACTTAAGAGATGCGACAAAATAATAACCACCATGAGTACACGCTGAGAGATAGCTCGACATTAAATTTACTTCTCCAGTTCTTCGTGTGCCCACTGCTGGTCGCTGTAGAGTTCATCACCCTAGCGACTGAGTAACAATGTTTCTAGTGCACTTGCAATTTACCAATACGAGCCATTACATGGCTCACATCACTTAAAAACTAGAACACTAACATCACAGAATTCTCCCTTCTCACCAGTGTTGACAGCATGTCTTATACCGGCTGGTTACTCGTAATGTAGCTTCCCCTGGCTGGCTAGAACTGACCTGCCTCTGCAGAAATAATAAAAAAATTAATCTGGATTGCTACTTGAACTGCTGTCCACGTGAATGTGAGTCCAGTATGCTAGCCACTGCATCACCTTACTCAGTCAGCAGCTACAGAGATGGATTTAAGAAAGTCAGCCTCTCGAAAACGAGAGTAAGACCTTCAAGAAGAAGATAAACCAAAGTGAAGAAGGCGAAGGCCTTAAACGTAAAGGACTCAATGTATTCTAAAAAGCAGATGATGGAGATATTGGAGGTGAAGAAGAAATAAATGGTTATGATCATGAAGATGATAAAGAAGCAGAAGACCATGACTGTGATGAGGAAAATGATGATGATGATAATGAAGGTTAAGGAGGTGACGAAGGAGATGATTACGGTAAGGAACATTTTCTTCACAACTCAAAGTTGGTCTTCAGCGAATCACCAGAAGATATTTGACTATGTCCAATGGAATGATCCGACTTAACTGGAAGAGCAATTAGTAAGTACTGCGTCTATGTTTGAAAGTAGCAGGCAGTGTTTCACAAATGAAATCTGAGAAGGAGCGTTTATTGCTTGAAGTTTGTAATGGTTTTCAAAATAAAGTGGAAGTCTCAACGGCTGAAGGGAAAGTTGTGTGTGAGCACTTCCTATCAGTTGAAGGACATCCACAAAAGATGCATTTCACAAAACACATTCATTTCGGAGTAGTTCATGTAATTGTAGCGTGCAATTTCGTATGTCGAACTGCATGCTTTAGATCTTGGTAAAAGATGCTCTGGGATCATATTTGATTTCAGAGGAGGATTTAACATATATGCACAATTATAATGTCGATACTACTTGCTGGTATCCGCCCCCGGTAGTCGAGTCATCAGCGCGACAGAATGTCAATCCTAAGGGCCCGCGTTAGATTCCCGGCTGGGTCGGAGATTTTCTCCGCTCAGGGACTGCGTGTTGTGTGTCCTAATCATCATCATTTCATCCCCATCGACGCGCAAGTCGCCAAAGTGACGTCAAATCGAAAGACTTGCACCCGTCGAACGGTCTACCTGCGGAAGGCCCTAGTCACACTACCTTTATTTACTTGCTGGTCATCACAGGAGACGGAAGCTTAGCTGATGTCTATGTGTTCATATTGTATACTATTTTCCCACGAAACACATTTCAGTGTCACTTTGATTTTGTTAAAGTAGATATAGCTGTCAAAACCTACTTAGCTGATATAAATGTCAAAAAGTGTTGAAGGTGATAAAATTCATGTGTTTCCACGGTATAATAGATGACGAAGACAAATGATTTGAATAGCACCTCAGTGTTAACTATGATTTGATGGATGTGTGAAAATATGAAAAAATGTAATAAAATTCATGTGTATAGTATTATTGTTCATTTTTCCCGCCGGCCTATGTGGCCGAGCGGTTCTAACCGCTTCAGTCTGAAACCACGTGGCTGCTATGGTCGTAGGTTCGAATCCTGCCTCGGGCATGGATGTGTGTGATGTCGTTAGGTTCAAGTAGTTCTAAATCTAGGGGACTGATGACCTCAGGTGTTAAGTGCCATAGTGATTAGAGCCATTTGAACCATTTTTCATTTTTCCCTTCCCATCCTGCTTTGTAATATATTATTTGATTCATCCGTCACTCAGGTGAGCATTACCTGGCGAGGAACACAGAGAATGTGAGGGAGGGGTGGGGGAGGGAGTTTAAATGTGACGGAAAATGTATGTACTTCTTTCTGTGTATTTATTTATTTGTTCTTTTATTTATTTATTTTTTGTTGCTCATGATGCAGTACACTGAATAGGCTGAATTTTAGATTCTTACGTATTTCGGTAAATGGTACAGATATGCCAATACACGCTTTATATGTCTCTGTGTGTGTACGTGTGATAAATAGCATCAGTTTATAAAACTCAGGTCAAGCAATTTAAATAACTTTTTGATGTGGAAACACTTTGTTATGGCTAATACTTTTGAATACTCTTGGCCATATATTTATTGGCTGTTAAGTTTTAGTTAAAAATGAACTGCCCTTTCATTTGCTGTATCATTTCCATGAGCGTTAAAAGATGTTAATTTTCGTGCCAGCACCATCTTGCATTTTTAAAATTACCCGACAGAGCCTTCTTCCATTTCCTAAATTCCGTCTTGCTGCTACCGTGCATATTTTGCAATTTCCTTCCCATCGCTATCTTGCAGGCTTTTAAATTTCCAATCCGCCGACTTCTTGACGACATTATGCTTTCAAGGAGGTCCTTGATGACAGAATTGCCCCAGGCATGTTGACCACCTGCATTGTTCCCCTGGCGCAATAGGCATGTGAGAATGCACCTGAACGTACATAGAACTCCTGCTGTACATGTTCCGATCTACCGTGTCGACTGTAATGGCTGTTATCAAACGAAAGATGGAAGAAATGAAAATTGTGGTGTTTTCAGTCACAGCTGGATACAACATCTAAATTACATATGAGGCACTCTAAACACCAGCCATTGTATCACAGAGGTTTGGAGCCCAGTCTGTGTACTGATTGCACATGCCATGTTTCAGCATAAAAAAACTGATCTGTTCGTTCACCTGAGTAAAATGCCTGGCGCAATAACTTGCCTGTCATGGTTCTCAAGCAATGACAGTTATTTGTTTGTAGACTCCCACTCAAACTACGGAGAGGAAACAACCCCAATAACATATTCAAGTCGTTTTCTGCTTCATGCCACGGCGTTTAGAAGCTCTGATTACAGCACTTCAGTAATTTGTATAACAACTTTTTCTGAAAGTCAGGCGTAGTATACTGCACAATAATTCAGATCGTTAGTGCTTCGCTTTGTATTTAATAAGTAGTGTAATACTCATTTCAGCTGCAGCAATGTTTAATATCATTAACATTTAACAAATAATAATAAGTTGTGCAATTATACCATGAAGAAACTTAGGTAATACGCAGATGTTTGAATAAATTCACTGAAACTGTAACTGTATCAGTTGCTAGTAGAAACGTTATCAAAAATTTGTATTCACGTCCTATCTATACTAGACCAGCTTTGGTGAAAGCTGGATTGTATCCCTCAACACGATCATGGATACTTTACTCGATATTCTCGCACAACTGAGATAGTGCAATCTCCTCTAAAGAATTCGGATAAGGCAGGAATTCTGACTTGGTTTCTTGTATGGATAGAAGACGAGGTCAGCATTCGGTACTGATTTTTCTCTACAACATCGCAAGTAATTCTCAGTAAGGTACTGTGAGGCGTCTATTTTAAGAAGCGGATGTATTATCTGTATGAAATACCATCATTTCATCACGAAATTAGATGCCTGGACGCAAACCAGGGATCGCTTACGTCTGTTGAAGTTATTAACTTAAAATTTAACATCGCTTTGACAGGACACGAGTCTCACTAGATGGTTTTACAGATACGAACCCAGATACCCACCTATCCATTCCTTCATGGTCTTGGTCCTACTGAGAAATGACTCTTTCCCTAAGCTGCAAAGTAACACGACACATTTCATATGGTATGTCTATGAAGCTCTTCTTCGCCGACGTGCCAAATACTTCATTATCCTACTGTCGAATTCATTATCAGTATATAGCTAATTTACCTAACCTAACTTACAAGTAGGCTGTTTAGGTCTTTATATTGGTAACGCCACGTAACACTCTGTATGAAAATCATTGGCTGTGCTGTGTGCAGTCTGTGGCTGGTTGACATTGCTGTAAGATTCACTATTGTAGTGTTGGGCAGTTGGATGTGAACAGCTCGTAGCGTTGCGCAGTTGGAGGTGAGCCGCCAGCAGTGATGGATGTGGGGAGAGAGATGGCGGAGTTTTGAGAGCGGGTGATCTGGACGTGTGTCCATCAGAGACAGTAAATTTGTAATACTGGATATCATGAACTGATATATATATATAAACTCCTGGAAATGGAAAAAAGAACAAATTGACACCGGTGTGTCAGACCCACCATACTTGCTCCGGACACTGCGAGAGGGCTGTACAAGCAATGATCACACGCACGGCACAGCGGACACACCAGCAACCGCGGTATTGGCCGTCGAATGGCGCTAGCTGCGCAGCATTTGTGCACCGCCGCCGTCAGTGTCAGCCAGTTTGCCGTGGCATACGGAGCTCCATCACAGTCTTCAACACTGGTAGCATGCCGCGACAGCGTGGACGTGAACCGTATGTGCAGTTGACGGACTTTGAGCGAGGGCGTATAGTGGGCATGCGGGAGGCCGGGTGGACGTACCGCCGAATTGCTCAACACGTGGGGCGTGAGGTCTCCACAGTACATCGATGTTGTCGCCAGTGGTCGGCGGAAGGTGCACGTGCCCGTCGACCTGGGACCGGACCGCAGCGACGCACGGATGCATGCCAAGACCGTAGGATCCTACGCAGTGCCGTAGAGGACCGCAACGCCGCTTCCCAGCAAATTAGGGACACTGTTGCTCCTGGGGTATCGGCGAGGACCATTCGCAACCGTCTCCATGAAGCTGGGCTACGGTCCCGCACACCGTTAGGCCGTCTACCGCTCACGCCCCAACATCGTGCAGCCCGCCTCCAGTGGTGTCGCGACAGGCGTGAATGGAGGGACGAATGAAGACGTGTCGTCTTCAGCGATGAGAGTCGCTTCTGCCTTAGTGCCAATGATGGTCGTATGCGTGTTTGGCGCCGTGCAGGTGAGCGCCACAATCAGGACTGCATACGACCGAGGCACACGGGGCCAACACCCGGCATCATGGTGTGGGCAGCGATCTCCTACACTGGCCGTACACCACTGGTGATCGTCGAGGGGACACTGAATAGTGCACGGTACATCCAAACCGTCATCGAACCCATCGTTCTACCATTCCTAGACCGGCAAGGGAACTTGCTGTTCCAACAGGGCAATGCACGTCCGCATGTATCCCGTGCCACCCAACGTGCTCTAGAAGGTGTAAGTCAACTACCCTGGCCAGCAAGATCACCGGATCTGTCCCCATTGAGCATGTTTGGGACTGGATGAAGCGTCGTCTCACGCGGTCTGCACGTCCAGCACGAACGCTGGTCCAACTGAGGCGCCAGGTGGAAATGGCATGGCAAGCCGTTCCACAGGACTACATCCAGCATCTCTACGATCGTCTCCATGGGAGAATAGCAGCCTGCATTGCTACGAAAGGTGGATATACACTGTACTAGTGCCGACATTGTGCATGCTCTGTTGCCTGTGTCTATGTGCCTGTGGTTCTGTCAGTGTGATCATGTGATGTATCTGACCCCAGGAATGTGTCAATAAAGTTTCCCCTTCCTGGGACAATGAATTCACGGTGTTCTTATTTCAATTTCCAGGAGTATATATATATATATATATATATATATATATATATATATATATATATATATATATATATATAATGACTCTTGAACACTGTTAAGGTAAATACATTGTTTGTTCTCTATCAAAATCTTCCATTTGCTAACTATGCCTATCAGTAGTTAGCGCCTTCAGTAGTTTGAATCTTTTATTTAGCTGGCATTATTGGCGCTCGCTGTATTGCAGTAGTTCGAGTAACGAAGATTTTTGTGAGGTAAGTGATTCATGAAAGGTATACGTTATTGTTAGTCAGGGCCATTCTTTTGTAGGGATTTTTGAAAGTCAGATTGCGTTGCGCTAAAAAAATATTGTGTGTCAGTTTATTGATTATCTGAATAAGTAAAGAGAGAAATGTCTGTGCACGTTCAGTTTTGTTCAGCTGTTTGAAAATCAAATAACGTAAGGGGTTTATCAGCACAGTAATTCACTAATTTTTCTAAGGGGAAGTTTCAGACTTACACACAGTTAGTCCAGAATATATTTGTTGAATGCATTTTTTGAATTGTTGGAAAAGTGTGCCAGAAATCTGAAAGATTATAATTCTTTCTGCACGTTCAGTGTTTACTCCACCAAGATCGGAACTCTACTGGAAAAGATATAACAAGGTGTAAAGGACTCGATGTTGACAGGCAGTAGTGTGGGATAACGTATTCTTGAGGGTGGAAGAGCTTTTACACACATCTCTGAATGTAGAACGATTTCCCCCTTTACTAGAACCATGTCGTAAATTAGTCCATAATGATAGTCACGTATAAGTTCGAAGTGCCCTGTAGCATTCCTCAACTTACAATTACTGTATTTTCCAACTCCGCTAATTCGTGAGCAATTTTGTTAAGAAAATCTGTGTCCCATACGTATAGTGTGGTCAGTCATAGCTCAGTTGTGATTGGCGGTCCTTACGACGGTCCTCAGTGAGCGGTATTGCTCGGCCAATAGGAAAAGAGCGCAACCAGTGCTGAGAAGCATGGTAGGCCCTTGAATGCGTAGCGAAGCATCGTTTCTGCTCTGTTGTGTGGTGTGCTGTGTGTAGGGCTGCGGCTGTGACCCCTTTGATGTACGTAGAGACAGATATCAGTTAGTGGTTACAACATGGATCTGTATGTGAAATCTTACAGTGAGAATTACGTCCAGCTTCTGTGGTTACAAGTGACAAGTGCTATGTAACACACACGTAGGGCGAGGTATGCATTCTGTGTGTGTGTGTGTGTGTGTGTGTGTGTGTGTGTGTGTGTGTGCGCGCGTGCATATAGCATACTACATACCAAGATTTTTGTGTTTTTTCTCGGGGGGGAAGTAGATGAATGGATGTTGTGTTATTGAATATGTGTGTTGTGGCACCTAAAAATCTAGAAATAAAACGCTGTTTTACTAAGTTATATAACTAAGTTATATATATACACTCCTGGAAATTGAAATAAGAACACCGTGAATTCATTGTCCCAGGAAGGGGAAACTTTATTGACACATTCCTGGGGTCAGATACATCACATGATCACACTGACAGAACCACAGGCACACAGACACAGGCAACAGAGCATGCACAATGTCGGCACTAGTACAGTGTATATCCACCTTTCGCAGCAATGCAGGCTGCTATTCTCCCATGGAGACGATCGTAGAGATGCTGGATGTAGTCCTGTGGAACGGCTTGCCATGCCATTTCCACCTGGCGCCTCAGTTGGACCAGCGTTCGTGCTGGACGTGCAGACCGCGTGAGACGACGCTTCATCCAGTCCCAAACATGCTCAATGGGGGACAGATCCGGAGACCTTGCTGGCCAGGGTAGTTGACTTACACCTTCTAGAGCACGTTGGGTGGCACGGGATACATGCGGACGTGCATTGTCCTGTTGGAACAACAAGTTCCCTTGCCGGTCTAGGAATGGTAGAACGATGAGTTCGATGACGGTTTGGATGTACCGTGCACTATTCAGTGTCCCCTCGACGATCACCAGTGGTGTACGGCCAGTGTAGGAGATCGCTCCCCACACCATGATGCCGGGTGTTGGCCCTGTGTGCCTCGGTCGTATGCAGTCCTGATTGTGACGCTCACCTGCACGGCGCCAAACACGCATACGACCATCATTGGCACCAAGGCAGAAGCGACTCTCATCGCTGAAGACGACACGTCTCCATTCGTCCCTCCATTTACGCCTGTCGCGACACCACTGGAAGTGGGCTGCACGATGTTGGGGCGTGAGCGGAAGACGGCCTAACGGTGTGCGGGACCGTAGCCCAGCTTCATGGAGACGGTTGCGAATGGTCCTCGCCGATACCCCAGGAGCAACAGTGTCCCTAATTTGCTGGGAAGTGGCGGTGCGGTCCCCTACGGCACTGCGTAGGATCCTACGGTCTTGGCGTGCATCCGTGCGTCGCTGCGGTCCGGTCCCAGGTCGACGGGCACGTGCACCTTCCGCCGACCACTGGCGACAACATCGATGTACTGTGGAGACCTCACGCCCCACGTGTTGAGCAATTCGGCGGTACGTCCACCCGGCCTCCCGCATGCCCACTATACGCCCTCGCTCAAAGTCCGTCAACTGCACATACGGTTCACGTCCACGCTGTCGCGGCATGCTACCAGTGTTAAAGACTGCGATGGAGCTCCGTATGCCACGGCAAACTGGCTGACACTGACCGCGGCGGTGCACAAATGCTGCGCAGCTAGCGCCATTCGACGGCCAATACCGCGGTTCCTGGTGTGTCCGCTGTGCCGTGCGTGTGATCATTGCTTGTACAGCCCTCTCGCAGTGTCCGGAGCAAGTATGGTGGGTCTGACACACCGGTGTCAATGTGTTCTTTTTTCCATTTCCAGGAGTGTATATATATAAGTTATAGAACTAAGTTATTTAACTGTAATTTGTTTAGACTGTCCAAGTTATGGCCTTAAGCCTCGCAATGCCACGAAGGGAGAGGGGGTTTTGTGTCTGTCTTTTGAAGGTACCGTAATTAAATGAGGGATTTATATATAAGAAATTAGAAACAATTGTTTTTAATGAAGTCACTACAAGATTCCATATGTTGCTTAATTTTTCAGATAAACGTAACCCACAAATTTAAGTCTCATTAGTGGATGGGACTTTCCACAGTGAATGGCATATTCAGAATGTTCAGGTTCGAGACTCTACTTACACATCAGTTACTTTTTAAAAAGTATGTAGCCTTCCCCCCCAAATCACCTTTGTGGTATACATAACTTCAAGAGCACTGGTATTGTAAGTAGGCTGTTTAGGTTTTTATATTGGTAACGCCACGTAGCGCTCTGTATGAAAATCACTGGCTGTGCTGTGTGCAGTCTGTGGCTAGTTTGCATTGTTGTCTGCCATTGTAGTGTTGGGCAGCTGGATGTTAACAGCGCATAGCGCTGCGCAGTTGGAGGTGAGCCGCCAGCAGTGGTGGATGTGGGGAGAGAGATGGCGGAGTTTTGGAATTTGTAAGACTGGATGTCATGAACTGCTATATACATTATGACTTTTGAACGCTATTGAGGTAAATACATTGTTTGTTCTCTATCAAATTCTTTCATTTGCTAACTATGCCTATTAGTAGTTAGTGCCTTCAGTAGTTTGAATCTTTTATTTAGCTGGCAGTAGTGGCGCTCGCTGTATTGCAGTAGTTCGAGTAGCGAAGATTTTTGGTGAGGTAAGTGATTTGTGAAACTTATAGGTTAATGTTAGTCAGGGCCATTCTTTTGTAGGGATTTTTAAAAGTCATATTGCGTTGCGCGTAACCATAAAGAGAATTTCCTTTGTAGTTGTAGTTTTTCATTGTTGTACAGTAAAACAGTTGTGGCATGCATGTAGATTTGCAGCAAGTATTTCGCAGCTGCGCTTGCAATTAACGAGATATTATTTTCAGTGCTACGTTAATGTGTTCTCTTATTTTTGCTCTTCAAATTGTGCTTTTCTGTGTTATCGTGTGAAGTATTGTGACAAAAATGGCGTGTGAAAAACGTAATACTAGGCTCCAAAGTAAACTGAGAAATGACAGTGAAGACGAAAGCAGTGTGTTAGCGCCACCGAGTAATGAAGTGACTAATGTTCAAAGTAGTAATTTGGTAATTGTGCATAGGGAAATGGAGCGGGCTGCAAACAATGGTGTAGACAGTGAAACAATTAGTGAACAGGGAGGCATTATCGATCGATCGGTCGGCAACAGCTTGCCTCAGGAATCCGAAATGACAGGACACAATCTTGCAAATACTGTAGATTCGGGTTTTGCGTCCTCACCGTTTTCTCAAATAAGTCAAGACACATTTTCTGCTTTTCAAACTGCGAATATTGCTGGTTCAAATGCATTGCCGAATAGCACTGACGAACATGTTTCAGACACCAGTGCATTGTTATTACAATTAATGCAACAAATGGGACAAAAGCTTCAAAAGATAGACATAATGGAACAAAATCTTCAAAAGTTAGACACAATGGAACAAAATCTTCAAAAGTTAGACACAATGGAACAAAATCAGAGACAAACACAGCAAAAGCTTCAAAAGTTAGACACCACACTTGAACAAACACGTGAAGATTTAACTACTGAGTCACATAACATTGAATCGAAATGTAAAAAAGTCTGTAATGACGTAAAAACACAGATTTGTGAGCATTTTCAACCTATTTTTTCGCGGCATGAAAATGCATTACAGAATCACGAAGCAGCCATAAAAGAACTGCAAACTATTGTTCATGAAAATCATGAGACCTTGCAAGATAAAATTGACTCAGTTGCATCTACCGATTAGGTTACGCAACTTGCAAAAACTCAAGAAAACTTAAACGACACAGTAGATACTCTGAAAATTGGTTCAGAAAGAGACATGGAGGAAATTAGTTCATTATCAGAGAAAGTAGTTGAACTTTCGGATCAGCTAAATAATTTATCTACGAAGGTAGATGATAATCTGAATGACACAAAACCGGTAGTCTTTAATGACACAGAAGAGTGCGAACAAATTAGGAAATTCAAACAAAATCAGAATCAAATGAATACGCAACACCAAAGAGAACTCTGGGAAGTACAAGATCAGCTGACACAGGTAATACAAGAATTACGTATTTCAGAGGACACTCGCGCTCCAATATGGGAAGAGGGACATAGAAATACGGAACAGCCACAAAATAATAACACAGGGCACTTCGGAAATTATGAAAGAAATTGGCAAGGTACGCCGAATTTTGAGATGGAACCGCCGAAACAACCTAACAATGACCGACATGCGACTCGCCGACATGATGATTTTGACTATAAGCTGTTCATTACTACACGTAAATTAAAAACATTTAAGAATTCTGGCAACGACATACATCCACAAGCATGGCTTCATCAATTCTCTCATTGTTTTCCTCCCAACTGGTCATTAAAACACAGATTAGAATTTATGTGTGGCTACTTAGAGAATGAACCCGCTGTAAGAATGCGATCGGTCATTCACGATTGCCACAGTGAAGGAGAATTTTACCATGCCTTCCTCTCAGCATATTGGTCTCAAGCCACACAAGACCGAGTAAAACATGGCATCATAATGATGAAACATTGCGAACAATCTGAATTTTCTAGTGAAATATTTTGAAGACATATTACACAAGAATCAGTACCTATCAAACCCATACATCCCCTCAGAACTCATCCGCATTTGCTTAATCAAATTGCCTGAAAATTTACGACATATTATTTTGGCAGGACGTTGCAAAGACGACATTGAAGCTTTTCAGGAACTATTACAAGAATTAGAAATTGACACTGGCAATCGCGGAACGCGAAAACAGGAACACAACAATTACAGGTCACATCCGTCGCAATTCCGCGATGAAAGAAATAATAACTGGACGCGACAAGGCTATTCTCACAACACAAATCGTGACCAAAACAGACACTACCCGTATGACAACCGTTGGCAGAGTAGTAATAATTACAGGGAAAGATCACCTCTCTGCGGTAATGACTATCACAGAGACAATCAGAGAAACAGACAATATGGGAACCAAAATAAATATTATCAGGGGAGACAGAATAACGTTAGACGCAACGGTCCAGCGCGCAGTTACGATTCAGGGAGAAATTCTCCACCACGTGACCGACAAGAAAAAAACTATGAAATCTACCGACATGACGACAGACGACATGATCGTAACGACAGACCTGAATTGCATCAGAACTGGCGGGATTCAAACAGAGCAGGGCCCTCTCGACAAGGTGAATTTGTAGAAGATAGGTCTCCAAATCCCAATAACGACGCGCGCCAACAAAGAGACAATAGGCAATGACTCATACCGCTGGCAGCCACAAAACGTACGTATGAAACTGACGACGCAGCTGCCGTAGCTAGTTTTTACGTAAAAATGGAAGACATTAGGGTCATCTTACTCCAGGAACATGATGTAAAACATAACATTGCATATCCTGTGATTCACATTACAGTAAATGACGTAAAATTTACTGCAGTACTTGACTCTGGCAGTCCCATTTCAGTAATTAGTGAAACAGCCTTTAGCAAATGCAACAAATCGAACGATTGCCCCACACTTCCGTTACGTAAGATTAAACTAAAAGGTGCAATCGTTGGAAAAAGTGTAGATGTACGCCAACAAACCAACTTAGAATTCTTTTGTCAAAGCCACAGCTTCTCTATGAACTTTCTTATTGTTCCATTATTGTCGACGGAAATTATATTGGGAGTAGACTTTTTGAATGAATACAAAGCAATCTTAAACTTTCACGATGCTGAAATAAGTTTAGAGAAAGAAGGTAAGTCAATAGCTTTGAAATTTGAAGATTGGCTCTCAAACCACGACGAGGAAATTAATCGGCTTTACCTTCTGTTAGACAACAGTTCGGAATTTTCTACGGAACTAGACACTAACAATCACTCTGCAAGTACTGACAGGGATGATATCGACGACATATTTGATACTAATGAGTTAATTCGGAATAAAATTCAAACAATTGAGAATTGTAATGACACTGATAGGCAAGACCTTTTTGAGATTTTACAAGCACATTCCACAGTTTTTACTCACAAAAGAGGAACAATCAAGGGATTTCAATACCAATTTCGTGTTCGTGAGCATACTAAATTTTGTGTTAGACCATACGTAATTCCGGCGCATTATAGGGACCGTGTTAGAACAGAAATACAATCTATGCTTAATGAGGGTATTATTGAGCCTGCAGTAAGCTCATACAACAATCCATTACATGTTGTTGAGAAGAAAAATGGATCGATCAGGCTTGTCTTAGATTCGAGACAAATCAATACTATCATCATTCCTGAAACAGACAGGCCGCACACGATGGAAGAACTTCTTCAAAATTTTAATGGTTTAAAAGTGTTGTCTTCTATTGATCTCAGATCCAGCTTTTATCAGATCGAACTTTATCCAGAATGTAGAAAATACACAGCTTTTCTTTGTTTCGGCGTTTGTTATCAATTTCGGAAACTTCCTTTTGGTTTGAACATTTCATTGGCAGCGTTCGTTCGCGGGCTAAATTCCATATTACCTGATTTCTAAAAACATCACATTACCTTATATGTGGATGATATTCTAATAGGAGAAGCCTCAAGGAAACAACATAATCGCATCCTCAACAGTTTGTTACGTATTTTTGCAGAATCTGGAATTACAGTTAACTTAGAAAAGTCTGAATTCGGTAGGTCAAAGGTGAGGTTTTTGGGACATATTATTTCTTCTGAAGGCATTCAGCCGGATCCTGAAAAGTTAGAAGCAATCAGAGCCATTCCAGTTCCATCCACAAAAAGACAAGTCCGCAGTTTTCTAGGTCTCGTAAAATTTTACCGTCGTTTTCTGAATATGCAAATTCTAGTTACACCAAAACTTTGTTCTTTCACTGGAAAAAAATACTATTTGGAACTGGGACGAACAAGCACAGTTGGAATTCAATTCTTTGAAAGAATCGCTACTTTTTGTTGTTGTTGTTGTTGTGGTCTTCAGTCCTGAGACTGGTTTGATGCAGCTCTCCATGCTACTCTATCCTGTGCAAGCTTCTTCATCTCCCAGTACCTACTGCAACCTACATCCTTCTGAATCTGTTTAGTGTATTCATCTCTTGGTATCCCTCTACGATTTTTACCCACCACGCTGCCCTCCAATGCTAAATTTGTGATCCCTTGATGCCTCAAAACATGTCCTACCAACCGATCCCTTCTTCTAGTCAAGTTGTGCCACAAACTTCTCTTCTCCCCAATCCTATTCAATACCTCCTTATTAGTTACGTGATCTACCCACCTTATCTTCAGCGTTCTTCTGTAGCACCACATTTCGAAAGCTTCTATTATCTTCTTGTCCAAACTGGTTATCGTCCATGTTTCACTTCCATACATGGCTACACTCCATACAAATACTTTCAGAAACGACTTCCTGACACTTAAATCTATACTCGATGTTAACAAATTTCTCTTCTTCAGAAACGATTTCCTTGCCATTGCCAGTCTACATTTTATATCCTCTCTACTTCGACCATCATCAGTTATTTTACTCCCTAAATAGCAAAACTCCTTTACTACTTTAAGTGTCTCATTTCCTAATCTAATCCCCTCAGCATCACCCGATTTAATTTGACTACATTCCATTATCCTCGTTTTGCTTTTGTTGATGTTCATCTTATATCCTCCTTCCACGACACTGTCCATTCCGTTCAACTGCTCTTCCAAGTCCTTTGCTGTCTCTGACGCGCCAATACTAGCTCATCGAGATCTCTCACAAGATTTTTGCCTTGGCACGGATTCTTCTAAAGTCGGTCTTGGTGCCCACTTATTTCAAGAAGCCATAGAAAATGACACTACTGTTCAGAGAGCCATTGCTTTTGCTAGCCGAGTGCTAACAAAATCTGAAAAAAATTATTCCGTTACTGAATTAGAAGCTTTAGCTATCGTTTGGGCATTTAACAAATTCCGTATCTTTCTTTCTAGTAAGCACGTAAAAGTATACAGTGATCATCGTGCATTACAATTTCTTATGTCTTCAAAATTAAATCATGAGAGGTTAAAACGTTGGACGTTGTTTCTGCAAGAATTCCGCTTCATAATAGTCTACATTCCCGGCAAGGAGAACACTGTTGCAGACGCACTGTCACGCGCACCGGCTGGGCTTGAGAAAAGTAACACAGAAGGTAACCTCGAGAAAAATTTCAGTATTCTTTACATTCAGAAAGTCGCCTTTGAAAACTTCATCACCACATCTTTAAAGGACATTACTCATGAACAAGATAAAAATCCGATTTGGAAAGACATCAAAAGTAAATGGCATGAAAAGCCGCACACTCAGATTCGGCATTATTATCTGGTTAGAGACAACATACTGTTCAAACGCTGCACTGTTGATGACAAGCTATGGGTACTTTGCATTCCAGACGAATTTGTTAATAAGCTCATTTGGTACATTCATTTCAGCTACGCACATTTTGGTCCACGAAAATGTTATCATATTCTTCGAACGACTTGTTATTTTAACAATATGGAAAAGAAAATTCGAAGAGTCTTGTCTATTTGTAAACTTTGTCAAAAGGCGAAAGCATCTCCTATCTCACATCGTACTCCGTTGTTTCCTATCATTCCTTCAAAATTAAAAGAATTTGCTGCTGTTGATCTCTTGGGACCCCTTGTCAGAACATCGAATGGATTTTCGTACGTTCTAGTCGCTGTTGAACTTACTTCAAAATTTGTTTCTTTCACTCCGTTACGTAAAGCCACTGAACGGTCTGTATCCAACGCCTTTGTTAAAAATTTCTTACGTGAAGTTGGCCATGTTGCTAAAGTCATTTCAGATAACGGACCGCAATTCAGATCTGCTGTTTTGTCACGCATGCTTCGGAACCATAAAATCAAACCTGTTTCTATTTCATTGTACTCATCACATTGTAACCCGTCTGAACGGATTATGAAAGAAATCAATAAGCTTTGCAGACTTTATTGTCACAGAAAGCATCAGCATTGGGACAGATATTTACGCATTTCAAAACGTGCTGAATGAAATGCCTCACGACTCCACTGCTTTACCACCTACTCTTGTACTAAAGAGTGAAGAACCACCGAACAGAATCAGAGCTTGTACCTTTTCCGAATACACGAAAACTTCGACACAAAGACATAATTGATTTAGCTATTAAAAATATAAAATCTGCAGCAGACAAAAGGAGAAAACTACACGACAAAGCAAATGCAAAGAAATTACATATTGGTCAGAAAGTTCTCATTAAAGCTCATTCATTGTCACATAAGAAGAAACACTTGAGTCACAAATTCTTTCTAGTTTACAATGGACCTTACAGAATCCGACGTATACCACATGATAATTGCGTTGAAGTTGAAACTCTGCGTACTAGGAAGAACAAAGGTTTACACCACATTTCACATGTAGAACCGTTTATTGAAAGATAATCTGCTTTTTAACTTTGTCTTTGCCATAAAACTTTTCACTTCCCGTTTCTAGTATGCTTCGTCAGACTTAAGAAACTGTTAACATGCAACAATGTTTGAAGTTAAATATCCAGTCTAGAACCTACGGAACATTTTTAAACAGAAATTACGAATGCATTGTTATAGTGAACAGACGACACAGTGTTGTATTTGTCCAGGGCTATTAGAAATGATTGAAGCGATTTCATAAATTCACTGTAGCTCCATTCATTGACATATGGTCACGACACGCTACAGATACGTAGAAAAGCTCATAAAGTTTTGTTCGCCTGAAGCCGCACTTCAGGTTTCTGCCGCCAGAGCGCTCGAGAGCACAATGAGACAAAATGGCGACAGGAGCCGAGAAAGCGTATGTCGTGCTTGAAATGCACTCACATCAGTCAGTCATAACAGTGCAACGACACTTCAGGACGAAGTTCAACAAAGATCCACCAACTGCTAACTCCATTCGGCGATGGTATGCGCAGTTTAAAAATTCTGGATGCCTCTGTAAGGGGAAATCAACGGGTCTGCCTGCAGTGAGCGAAGAAACCGTTGAACGCGTGCAGGCAAGTTTCATGCGTAGCCCGCGGAAGTCGACGCATAAAGCAAGCAGGGAGCTAAATGTACCACAGCCGACGGTTTGAAAAATCTTACGGAAAAGGCTAAAGCAGAAGCCTTAACTTTTACAATTGCTACAAGCCCTGACACCCGATGACAAAGTCAAACGCTTTGAATTTTCGGCGCGGTGGAGATCATGATCAGCAATTCATGTCATGGCCTCCACGCTCTCCCGACTTAACCCCATGCGATTTCTTTCTGTGGGGTTATGTGAAAGATTCAGTGTTTAAACCTCCTCTCCCAAGAAACGTGCCAGAACTGCGAGCTCGCATCAACGATGCTTTCGAACTCATTGATGGGGAAATGCTGCGCCGAGTGTGGGAGGAACTTGATTATCGGCTTGATGTCTCCCGAATCACTAAAGGGGCACATATCGAACATTTGTGAATGCCTAAAAAAACTTTTTGAGTTTTTGTATGTGTGTGCAAAGCATTGTGAAAATATCTCAAATAATAAAGTTATTGTAGAGCTGTGAAATCGCTTCAATCATTTGTAATAACCCTGTACATTCTTGCTTGTTAGTTGCACTATTACGTAACGACTATCAGGCTTACATACTTAGGACATATACTGGTACTGCTAATGAGATTTTAATGCAACATTTTGGTTTACTTGAAGATACATTCTGGATTTAAAGTACTTTCTGTGAGATACCAGATGACACAGTGGTTAGTTTATGTGACAGCTCCACGATTATATCACGACGTTACTAATAAGTGACAATTTACAATGTTGCTTTTGCGGTGTATCTGTTTTATATCTGCACAGCTTTTCTGAATTATTCTGGAAAGCAAAACATGTTTTAGTAGTAACTTTTGTGGTATAGCTACAAGGAGACAACCATTTCCGTAGCACAACAATACGTTACAGCACAGTACTTTCTTCATCACAACAATAAGCGTAGTAACTAAGATATCTATACGCAAAGCATTTCACTTTTGTTTATCATGATTTAAGTGCATTGACTTCTGCAGAACTTAGCTTTCGGAGGACGATAACTATGAGACTTCCACAGAGATTATCTTACAACATGACGCGCAGTTTAGCGCTACAGTACACGTATTTGAGTGACTAATTTTGTACTTAAAACATTTATTTTTAAAGATATTTGAAGTACAATGATACAAAGGTTTTCCGTGATACATTTCATTCCATTGCTGTAATCTGTAACACCTGAGGGTATAATTACATTAATCCGCAGGGGGGTACACGCTTACTTTGTGTACCATGTGTTTGGCAAGCACAAGGAGCCCTAGCTAATGTGGTATTTGCTTATACAACTTTACACATCGGTACCATATTCTTCTAACACAGAATTACACAGCTATCTGATTATTAAACAGAAAAAACCTTTTTTTTTCACTATGTCAGTGACAGATGTTTACGTAATTACATAGTTGGATAACTTCACATTTACGATATTGTATTTTGTCTGTACTTTGTGAACTGTTCATATTTCTTCGAAACCATTGTGATACTCTGAGAGCTTTGAATGATGTATTTGGTAAGGGAGCATGATTTTAAAGTACGTTTGAGGTAAATGACACTATTGAAATGAGCAGAGAATTTTTTTTAGGTTTTGAAATTATTGCAGAAAACTATGACGTTTTTAAGATTTGACTGAGGTGTTATGATGTTATTTTTATGACGACGATGTGTATTATGCTGTTGAGGTATGTTTATGATCAATAAGATAATGCTACCGTAAATGAGTTATTTTATTATGCTACGTATCTATTATGATGAAATATTGAAGAAGTGTCAACGAATAAGGTAAGGAATAATGAGTAGTGGTTACGGACTCTGGTTTGTGAAAAAGGTTGTTGGAAACCAAGAATCGTACTTTAAGAGTTATGAAATGTATGTAAATGCGTGAATGTATTACAATGCCGACGAAAATTTTTTGGACACTGTCATATCAATAGAATTTTGTTTCTACAGGTTTGTAACACAAATTCTTGACCTGTGAAATATTTTTTATATGAGACTGTCGCTGTAGTGGAAACTGCTGTCGTAAATATTTCGGTAAGAAAGTTAAGTGACCACCTTCACGTAATGCGTCGTGGGCACCCAGCTGCGTGACAGACGCCTGGAAAAAAGCCATTACTGTGTGCCATTCAGAGGCACAGGTGGAGAAGAAAAAAAAAAAAAGAGGCCATTATCCTCGCTATTGACATTCCTTTGTAGAAAGCATCATAAATACGACACCCTCAAACTTGAAAACATGATTACACTGTAGAGTTCTTAATTTATGTTATTTACTGAAATGAAATGATGAGAAACATTTCATGTCTATTGTCTTTCTAGTTGAGAGATTTTTTTTTACTACCATATGAAATGCCATATGGCTAATGAATAATGTTTCATGCCTTCCTTTGTACATATTTGCTCATTTTGTTTAATATCTAGTTTCTAGCTGCACTGCAGCATTGGTTAAAATAAAATTTTATAGATGTACTAATATAGATATTTTCTGTCTACAGATCCAGTAAATAATAATTTTGTGATACTTCCAAAAAAAAATGAGGGAGCACAAAAAGACATTTCCTTTCACAGGAACTGCATACATAATTTTCTTTTCAAGTATTTGGTAATTTATTTCATAGAATAAGTTTTTGTGGTGTGCCGGCCGGTGTGGCCGAGCGGTTCTAGGTGCTTCAGTTTGGAACCGCGCGACCGCTACGGTCGCAGGTTTGAATCTTGCCTCGGGCATGGATGTGTTTGATGTCCTTAGGTTAGTTAGGTTTAAGTAGTTCTAAGTTCTAGGGGACTGATGACCTCAGATGTTAAGTCCCATAGTGCTCAGAGCGATTTGAACCTTTTTTTTTTTGTGGTGCACCACTTGAATTACGTAGACATTAAGATGTGATTATACATTTCCCTTATCTGCACTGTTGTCTTTAGTGTACTATTTTTTCTGCTTGAGCTTTGTCGTGTTTAGGTATAAGCTATAGCATTTGCTGCTGCTGTTTGCCAGGCATAGTGCTACTAAATTTCACTTTTTATTACTCTGTTAAGCCTGTTTGACTACTGATTTATTTTTCTTGTTGCTGCACGTTAGCTCATATTAGTTGTAATATTGCAATTGCTTTGCTAATTTATATATACTGCTACCAATTTCCATTTTTTTGTCATTGCTGTTTGTGTTAATTTGTTATGTGCTGCTGCATTGCCTCGTCCCTTGGTATACATATCTGAGCTCAGTAGATTTAAGTTAGCTTAAGTGGGGGTAGACTATATAAGAAACTAAATATAATGAATTGGAAGAAATGCATTGAGAAGCTGTAAGAAAATGGTTTGGCAAAAAAAGTACTGTACAGTGAAGAAAAACTATTTTTGAAAGAGGATGTGAACAAAATACAGAAAGCATGCTTGGATAGGATTTTTTTGGTGGAAACAAATATTGAAATAAGAGGAAAGATCTATGGAATGACGTTTTGGGTTGGACTGCAGTACCAAATGTTACCGTGAAAACGAACCCTGTCTTTTCTTGTGTGTTATGCCGCTATGTGTTTATGTACCCTTGTGTATTTGTCTTTTTCCTGTCTTTAGGTGTTTAGCTAATAAGATTTCTGTTGTAGAATTTTTCAAATACTGTGTTATTTTCTTTGTAAAGATGTTTAGACATTATTTATTCTGTTCTGTTTTAATGCTCATGTGTGAAGTTGATGTTTCAAAAGTTATTCTGATCTTTTATGTATTTACTTATGTCATAATTCCTGTAACACTGATGTATATGTTATTTCGATTCTTTTGTAAAGCCTGTTTTACTACAAATGTTACCTGTATTGTTATGTTCTTTAATGATGCATTTTGTACCTTTGTTATTGTATTCTCATGTTATAATATTGTAATTGACACCAGTTCAGCAAATTAAGTAACTTGTAAGCATTCATTTCACTACACACATTTCTGTTGGTCATAGTATATGCACAATATGTAAAAAAAAAGGAGGACTGTTAGTGCTCCCACGTGTGTTGACAAGTCAGCAAGGGACTGGTTAACAGCATTGCTGGTTCTAAGGACAATTCCAAAAACTTTGTGAGTACACAAGTGGTGGTTTATGGACTTGCTATATTCTCCACAAGACTCTTCAGTGGTGATTGTGCACCTGCACAGTCGCATCAGTTGGCTGCTGGCCGTCTCTACAAGGACTACAGTGGGTCTGCATCTTTGATGACTCACCAATACCATTATTTCTACAAGGACTGCACTGGGTCTGCACCTTTGATGACTCACCAATACCATACTCTCTACCAGAACTACAGTGGGTCTGTCTGCTCTTTGATGACCTACCTACCATTATTCTTCAAAACTTCGACTGACTCTGCTGTGGGTTTGCTCTGTTGTGGCCCATTACCTGTCTGCATGTCAAGAGTTAGCACTGTCTTTCCGTTGGAAGGACAACATTACTTCTTCAAGACTGCATGGAAATCCACTACTTCCGTGTGCATTTTCTTTTACTGCTCAGACTTTGAAAAAAAAACACTGCAATTTTACTGTAATGCATGATCAGGACTGTCCTTATGGACTGTGAGAAAATTTTAACTTTTGACCAACATTGTATCAAAAAGTGTGAGTATTTGATTTCTTTGTTATTGTAATTTTGAAAAAATTTTGGCATATATGTATTGGCCAGTGCCCAAAACAATTTGTAAAATTTTTTGTGGGGAGCATGGGGGCTATGTAAGTAGGCTGTTTAGGTTTTTATATTGGTAACGCCACGTAGCGCTCTGTATGAAAATCACTGACTGTGCTGTGTGCAGTCTGTGGCTAGTTTGCATTGTTGTCTGCCATTGTAGTGTTGGGCAGCTGGATGTTAACAGCGCGTAGCGTTGCGCAGTTGGAGGTGAGCCGCCAGCAGTGGTGGATGTGGGGAGAGAGATGGCGGAGTTTTGGAATTTGTAAGACTGGATGTCATGAACTGCTATATACATTATGACTTTTGAACACTATTGAGGTAAATACATTGTTTGTTCTCTATCAAAATCTTTCATTTGCTAACTATGCCTATTAGTAGTTAGTGCCTTCAGTAGTTTGAATCTTTTATTTAGCTGGCAGTAGTGGCGCTCGCTGTATTGCAGTAGTTCGAGTAACGAAGATTTTTGGTGAGGTAAGTGATTTGTGAAACTTATAGGTTAATGTTGGTCAGGGCCATTCTTTTGTAGGGATTTTTGAAAGTCAGATTGCGTTGCGCTAAAAAATATTGTGTGTCGGTTTAAGCACAGTCATGTATAAATTGTTCTAAGGAGACGTTTCAGTATATCTAAGAGTGCTCAAAAAGATATTTTTAAATTACAAATCCTACTTGCACATGAGTACTCCTTTAAAAAGTCACCTGTTCATGTAAGTTAACAACAACTAAGAAATTTCGTTTCTTTTAGATTTTTTTTGTGGGAACATAATGTCCCTTGCGACCCCTTGGTAACACGCATTAGAAAAATATGTCGATATTGCGGGGGTTGCGGACCTCTCTTGCAACTGACCAGTAACAACTCATACCAAAGATACTACAAAAACATTCACAATAGTATTAGTACTATTAATAGCAATTGGCATTTTAATAATAATTACAGTAAACGGAATTAAGAATGCCTTATCACATTTGAAGGCAAGTTCAGTATTACCAAAAGTGGGAGGGATAAAGGAAGAGGAGAGGATTGAAATGACAGTGACAGCGGCATTATGAACGAATTGTAATAAAGAATGCTGCTGACTGGCAGGAGTGAAGAATTGTGGGGATGGAAGACTGACGAGATTAAGCTGCAGACAGATGGCTGTTGTGATTAAAGATGGACCATTAGCTGTCTTTCGAAGTTTAGGAGTTTAATTTGTACGGTATTTTGAGGACTATCGTTCCACAGCCGGGCTTCTGCTATGGAAAACGATTTAATGAATACGAGAGGGTTATGTGAGGGTGTTTACAGGATTTTTCTTTGTGGAGAACAAGTATTTCTGCTATGCTGTTTAGATGGTAGTGTAATGCCTCATGAAAAATTAAGGAGTGCAGTGTATGAGAAGACGATAACGCAAACATAGAATATGATAGTTTCTACTCTTATTGACAAGTAACCATAATTTTTCTTTGGCCGGAGTGATGCTATCGATGTAACCAACGTCACCAATGTATCGTGGACTGGCATTGTATTTCTTTATACGTTGCAAGGGCCTTATCAACCATACGCCTGCTCTGCCACACTCTTCCATTCCTGCTGGCAATTGCAGTGTGTGTTCACTTCGTATTGATGTTCATCCTAGTTGTGTCCTGCTGTGTGTTATTTCACCACTCACTTCTGGGTCTTTCTCTTCGTAGTCTACTCTACGTCACTGTTGCTATACGGCCAGGCTACTTCTACCTTCTCTTCTTTGGATGACGTACAGGTCCACAAATTTCCCTTAGTATTTTTCTATCTAATATAAACAGTTATTCCTCATCTTGCCTCTAAATATTTGTTCTTACTATCTATGTAATGTTACCGGTATAATAGTCAATTGGAACAAGCGAAACTGGGTTCGTACTATGTGACCTTTATCTTACGATACTGAAAAAAATTGAAAGCAGTTTTGTAAGCTGATGCTAGACAGATATCTATTTCTATATCATTTCTGCTGATAGTAAGAAATTCCCTAAGTCCACTGTCTTGAAAATTAATCCATCTACAGGCAAAGGAGCATTACTTACGATATGACGTCCTGCCTTTTCTTCACTTACACATAACCCTTGTATTCTCAGCGATTTTGTAACAACTTTGCGTCATTCTGAGAGATTCTCTTTTGGAATTACTTGACAATGCTACACCAGCGGCGTAAGCCAGTCTAGTAATGTTCATCCCCTGCAGTTGGATTCCTTGTGAAAGAGTTATAGTAAATCCCTAGCGATCTTTTCTAAGACGGAATTAAATAGCAACAATGACGCCTCTGGTGAGAGTTAATACAGAACTTCCAATTTTCAGTTTCTCTTACGGGTCTCTCTGCAGTCATAGGCGTTTTCGAAATTCATATGTAATATGTGGACATCTGCATTTAATTGACAGGTCTTCTCCGTTAAGAACAAATATCTGGTCTAGTGCGGATCTATTTCTGCAGATATTCGATTGGTTGTCCTAAATTGTTTCTTCAGTTATGGAGATCAGCCTGTTTAAGACACAAATCTATAGGATTTTGTAAGTGACATCCATTAAATAAAATCTTCTGTATTTATCACGCACTAGCGGATCATTCTTCTTAAATTAGGGCATACAATTTTTGTTTTCCAGTCCATAGGAATGGTTCCCATCTCCGTAGTACTTTCTGTTAATGAAGGTAGTTGTAATTCCTGTCGTGGTCCTCCATTTTTAATAACTAAGCTGGTACGGGGTAGTCGGAAACAGTCTGAAAATCTTGTAAGGATTTTGCAGAGTATGTTGGGCTAAGAACTAATTTAAAATATGGATGCGTTGCTGCATTTGCACCGTTTCCAACTTATTTAGCACTTAAGTCAAACTATCAGGTAGTTGTGCGGGTATATTTCAGTGACCGGCTGGATACGATGTCGCCCGACGTGCTCTCGTTTGGTTTCCTAAAACCGAACAAAAGAGCGATACAAAAATTGGACGAACCATAGGCTGAGCAGTTACGTGTACTGTAATTTACGCTATGAGAACAACTGACACTAATTCTATCTGACGGGTCGTTTGTATTTGCACAATGACCTCATCGGCTAAATTCAATGCCAGTTAACTCGGTTACGGCGCAAACTAGTGAATCTGTCTGTAGCAGTTATCTCTCAGCCCAACGTACCCAGTAACATCCTTTAACTTTTTCTGAGTGTTTCCGATGACCCTGTGTATCGTCTTGACTGTAAACCTTGTTAGTCTTCAATTTCCTTATTGCTTTTTTTTTTATTTCATTTACTGATGGGTTGTTGATTGGTACAGCAACAGTATCTGGTTTTTCAAATATAAAACAAGACAGTGGATCATTACAGCAGAGTAGTTGTGAAAAGTATGTCTGCCATCTTATGAGCATCCACTCTTTTTTGCCAGTATATCCCCATGAAGTTCCTTAATAAACTGCCTTCCTTTGTGATGCTTGAAATCAGCCTCTTCTTCACGTGTTATTGTAGCGCTTTGTCTTGGCACTTTATGTTGAATCAAACTTTGTTAGATCGTTTTCTTTTTATTGTAACTTTGCATGTTACTTCTTGAATACTGTCCTTCAGTACTTACCGTATCTATTGTTTCCTATGGGCCAGTCTAGTTTTTGCTAGGTTGCTTTCTATTTATTTCATATTTTCTTCGTCAGGTTTCGTTATTCTGTGCATATTAATTTTAGGCGTGCTATAAAAATCCTTTACTCATTGATCTAACTATTCTTCCATTTCCGTTGGTTTCGTGAGTATTTTGCGGACGAAGGCTTTGTGATGTACTGATACAAGTAGCCATATGATTCACGTAACTTTAACCATGTTCACAGGACACGAGTTACATTTCCAGAATGAGATTTTCACACTGCAGCGGAGTGTGCGCTGATATGAAACTTCCTGGCATATTAAATCTGAGTGCCGGACCGAGACTCGAACTAGGAATCTTTGCTTTTCGCAGTCGCTTGATTCAACGATACTGGTCTTACCGTTCCTATTAGTGTTGTATTGCGAAACCGTCGAATGGTGTTCACATGTCAATGGCACGTTAGATGGATACGCCGTATTCGGCGAATATCTACTATTTGCAAGATATACGAGAAAGAATTGACAGAGCATGTGCTTCGATAAGTGCCGAAGTGGTAAGGAATACCACTCAATCCATGATAAGAAGATTGCAGCACTGCACAGATACCAATGGCCATCACTTCGAATTCCTTCTGTAAATGGATGTTCATGCCTGCTTTGTGACCTTCGTTGACCTTCAAAGACCTTACTGTTACACATTATTGGATTCGTCTCGACAGCCTCAATCAGAAAGTAAGTACCAAATTATAGCTTCCCATTTAAGAAGATAAAGTTGACCTTCATATCTCTGACGCGACGCCACCTAGCAACAAAAAACAACGTCATATTGTGGCCCCAGTTTTCCCATACAACATTGGTCCCACAAACTTTTCAGCTACTAACATACTTGCGGAGTTATTCTAGGTGGCTATAGGTAGTGACTAAGTATATGAAACGCCACTGTCTGCTGGCTAGATTTACAAGTATCAAAAACATGAGAAGGTTTCGTGGAAGTGCTGAAATGGATAAAATAAAAGACGCTAGGGCTTTTTAAAATTGTAATTAAATCCTTTATTTATCGACAAATATGTGATGGTTGGAGAGTTTTTCTACTGGGTAGGGCGAAAACGACACCCAGCTGGTGCAAGTGTGGACGGTCATAATTCTTTTTATACACATATAGATTGATTTCAGATATGTTATGCTGCTGCTGCTGCTTGAGCTTACAAGTAGTGTGGTGTATGTTCTGACTTATCACCAGACGTTTGTGCGAAGTAATCAGATTACTATACGTGTAAAGGAAAATTACATTCCACTAGATGTAAGGTAAGAGTACATTTGACGTAGTGAACTGTGATTTGAACGCATTGATGAGTATATTCAAACGTAAGGAATGATACGTTCATTTTGTAAACTGCTGCACAATATAGTAATGCGAGGGTTGAACTGGATCTGCTATACTGTACGAACAGGACGGCAACATGGCTGTAATAAAATGAATACACAGAACGTCCCCTAATAGGCTCCCCTGAGCAGATCCTCACATTTTCCTTGTTACACTATCGTCTACGATGTTTATTATTGTAGCCCAACCCATGCTGGTGATGTCTTTTCAACCCTTTCGTCCGCAGGAGCCTGACGCCTTTGTTTTAGAATACAAACAACTACGCGTGAGCAGCGCCTATTACACGGAGGTGGTCCGACAGCCGATCAGCTCTTCATTCCATCGGGAAGGAGGTACACGGCTCTTGTTGTCTGTATTTCAACCATGCCTAGACGATCAATACCGCGGTTCGATCGCGTCCACATTGTGACAGGAAGGGCTCTCAGCAAGAGAAGTGTCCAGGCGTCTTGGAGTGAACCAAAGCGATGTTGTTCGGACATGAAGGAGATAGAGAGAGACAGGAGCTGTCGATGACATGCCTCGCTCGGTCCACCCAAGGGCTACTACTGCAGTGGATGACCGCTACCTACGGATTATGGCTCGGAGGAACCCTAACAGCGACGCCACCACGTTGAATAATGCTTTTCGTGCAGCCACAGGACGTCGTGTTACGACTCATACTATGCACAATAGCCTGCATTATGGGCAACTTCACTCCCGACGTCCATGGCGAGGTCCATCTTTGCAACGACACCATGCAGCGCGGTACAGATTGGCCCATCAACAATCCAAATGGTCCACTAAGGATTGGTGTCATGTTCTCTTTACCGATGAGTGTCCCATATGCCTTCAACCAGAACCGTCGGAGACATGATCGGAGGCAACCCGGTCGGGCTGAACGCCTTGGACACGCTGTCCAGCGAGTGCAGCAAGGTGGAGGTTCCCTGATGTTTTGGGGTGGCATTATGTGGGCCGACGTACGCCGCTGGTGGTCATGGAAGGGATTACCATCCTCCGACCGATAGTGCAACCATATCGGGAGCATATTTGGGAGCCAATTTTCTTCATGGACGACAATTTGCGCTCCCATCGTGCACATATTGTGAATGACTTCATTCAGGATAACGACATCGATCGACTACAGTGGCCAGTATGTTCTCTAGACACTAACCCCATCTAACGTGCCTGGGATAGATTGAAAAGGGCTGTTTATGGACGACGTGACCCACCAACCAGTCTGAGGGATCTACGCCGAATCGCCGTTGAGGAGTGGGACAATCTGGACCGATAGTGCCTTGATGAACTTGTGGATAGTATGCCACGGCGAACACATGCATGCATCAACGCAAGAGGACGTGATATTGAGTATTAGAGGTCTGAGGGATCTACGCCGAATCGCCGTTGAGGAGTGGGACAATCTGGACCGATAGTGCCTTGATGAACTTGTGGATAGTATGCCACAGCGAACACATGCATGCATCAACGCAAGAGGACGTGCTACTGGGTATTAGAGGTACCAGTGTGTGCATCAATCTGGACCACCACCTCTGAAGGTCTCGTTTGTGTCGGTACAACATGCAATGTATGGTTTTGATGAGCAATAAAAGGGGCAGAAATGATGCTTATGTTAATCTTTATTCCAATTTTCTGTACAGGTTCCGGAACTCTTGGAGCTGAGGTGATGCAAAACTTTTTCTGATGTGTGTAGTATGCTAGAACTGAGGAGAATAGAGACACTTAGCCAGTGTTAGTGTGGCACACCAAAATTTGGTGCTGTACACATACAAATTATATATCCAATGCTTGTCTCAAATGTGTATATGTTGCACTGTAAAGTTACTTTGTCTAATGTTCCAGCGTGCGAAAAGAAAACTGCTTTTTCCGATCGCAAGAGATGTGTAGATTCAACATCGATAGCCGTAAGACGGATATAGATACTTTACATGGAAAATTACGTGCATTTTAGATATTGAGATTCGTTCAACAACTGCAGCAGTCAGGAGGAGACATCACTCAGTGTCAGACTGCAGCAGCAATCGTAATGTTTAATTGTAATTACACTGATAATATATGCTCCTGGTTCCTGATATTATTGTTAGTCTGGAGACGGCCATACAAAGTATAGCAGCAAGCAAACAGGTTGCGACTGGAAACAGTAACACAGTGGATGTCTTTGTTCCAGGCTTGTCCATCGTTGCACAACATTTTGGAGAGTCCAGGAAACTTACGGTCTGCTGTGGCTTATGACAATTTGGCTCGTGGCTTGGCTTGGATGGGTGAATAGTGAACTAAGACCCAATTTGCAATTAGTTGCCTATGGGACCATGTGCGTTGCGAGCACACATCACGGACATTTGAGGGTACTCAATATGATGAGCGTTTGTGCTAGGAGTATTGATAGCATTCTAACTCTTATCACTCTGTCCCTCCTGGGGTGGAGAGGCTGCATGACTTGAGGGCCCCTCCCTGGCTTCTGTAGCTGCGGCCGTCAGAAACGTTTACAGCGGACGTTTTCCACATCTTTGAGCATTTGCGCTGTACTGCGTCACCGGAGCTCTGCGTATGGACGTCCAGAAGCTGAGTATGTGGGAAGTAAGAGTGTTTTCAGCAATCCCTGTCAACTAGCTGTCAATGGATCATGTTTCCAAATGGACCACAGCAGTATTTATGTTGTTACTATCCTATCACACAGTACAACCTTTCCCTCCTCCTTCCGAATGTAGCTGAGAGAACCAGTCAACTTTGGAATTCTATAGTTCTTTTAAAATAGAAAATCCACTTAGCAGACCTGCAGTGGGAGCTCAGGATTCATGACAGTATAAATTGCCTTTGAAATTATGATTTCATACATCACCACTTCCAATCATGACGTCAAATAACAATATTGGATTATTTAGTGAAATTTCTCGTCAAAAAACATCATTGTTTATGCATGGAAACTACTGTGGAATGTTTGACATTTTTTATTTCTAGTAGTTTTAAAATGTGTGAAGGCAGTTGTTTGAACACCTGTATTAACGTTTTAATTAATATTTCCTGTGGCACATCATCTGAAGCTAGATTTATGACACCTGCAAAATGCGATATTCCACACCAGATTTAATAACACCTGAGGGATTTCGTGTAGCGTATTGCAAGAAAATTATGCCAGGAATGCTTGGGTAGTTTAGAGCCTACGGTGGATTGGAACATCTCATGCTAGTTCCTATGCATCTACAAAACAAACGGATAGTTCTCTTTCTCCTTGCATGCAAGACAGCCTGGTACTACCTTTGTGACATCGTCAATTTGTGTGCGTGAAATAGTTACTGCATCTGCCTTACATCCCCTGTATCACAGCCATGTGACAAATCAATTATTTATTAACTTCAGCAGTATTTTTGGATCGATTCCCACTTAGGCATTTGCTTTGTAAGGTAGTTGTCTTGCCTGCACAGGTATCTGAGAGGCTGGTTCACCCATACAGATCAATTGGTGGTGGATGCAAACAGGAAGTGTGTTTTTGTTTCGGGATTGCTTAGCTTTCTGCTGCTTGAAGTATCTGGAATGGACACTGGTGGTTCCTAGACCCTAGCACTTAAGCAATAACGCACTGCTACTTGGGCCTGCACAGTGAGGCAGGTGATAGCCATCATGGGCCCTGGTGTGGATGGCCGGGGCAGCCAATATGTATGGCATGATGAGAATGTTTCTTGTGTGTGTTTGAACAATGTGTGACAATGTAAGTACGTGTTTCCTTGTGCGATCAGAATGAAAGAGGGGCCACATTTTTTAAATAGTTCACACACTGCAATCGATTTCCTGACAAATTCCTTAAATAAAATACATTATGTACACCACCTTGTATCTTGTAAATTGTTTAAATAAACAATGTTCCACAACTGTCCAAATTTTTTAAACAATATTCCATACGCTGTGATCAATCAGTAGTTCCAGAATGGGAAGAGGGTAGGAAGGAAAACTGAAGAATATCTATTTAATTAATTAATTAATTCATGAATTTGATACAGTGTATGGGGGATTATTTGGAGAACCTGTAACAGCTTGTGAATACTGAAAGCGGTACAATTGAGCTGATTTCTGCCAATTTTTCAATCAATAAATTAGTGGTGTAAGGTTTCCAAAAGGTTGAGGAGAAGTAGGGGTGACACAGGAAACCACTTACCTGATTAATAGTTTAAGGACCTGTCATTCAAAATAATGGATCATCTCCATGGCGTCATAATCCCTTTACCAGAACAATAGAAACAGAACCGAAATTTGCATTATTAGTTTTGCCTGTAGAGTTTTATGTAATTGTGTAACAGTGTTCTAAGCAACAGTATTTGAAGCCCTTGCTGTCGTCTGGTCCATAGAAAATTTTGTTACTACATTTGTGGCTGATAATAGTTACCCTGAATGTGTGCTGATGCCCTATGTAAGCAGCCTGCAATGTGCACTGAAGCCCTGTTGCCCCATTACTAACGTTCAGGTGCCTGAGTGCCTTACCAGTCATCAGTCCGTTGCACTGACAGATTTGTTATTAACATTTGTTGAAGCGTTCTGTGGAAGACCCACAGTGATTAATGGTTATGTGTATGATATGAATGTAGTTCCACTTTATACCTATTCTCATTAGACCTATTTAATCCCATCGGCTAAATGTAAAGCACTGACCAAGAAATGCAGAAAATGCTGGCTTCGAAAATTGAAACATTTGTATCACACGACAGCCGTCCGCTATTAGCACTTTCTAAGGTAGGAGAATGTGTGCACCATTTTCTTGACGCCTAATATAGAAATAAAATATTTGTACCTGTTAGGACCAGACCAAAAGCATTCTTCATTGCCCTTGGTACCGTTCTTGGGCCAGAGATATTAGACAAAAGTGACAGTTCACATGAACAGTCTACTAATTCTGATGCCTAAGTAGTGGGAATGTTTATGTTGTGGCAAATAATATTAAAGAAATTCTGGGATTCGGGTGTCACTGAAGAAAATTCAAACTCTGCAAAAGAGCACATAAATTTTGTCACATTATAACTCAGGCTTGAGTTCCTCCTGATCCTGCTACAATCAAAGCTATTTCCTACATTATTCACAAATAAGCAACTGAAGGTATTTTTCGGTTCCACGTTACCATTGAAAAAATTTATTCTACACCAAATCCTTAATAGCCAAGAACTTCTGAATTTATTAAACCAAATCCTGTAGGGGTTAGGAAACTTTTGAGAAAATTGTGCCAGTTCTCTGGCGCGTTGCGTATCCGGCACTGTCGATAGCGGCTTGTGTTTCTGTTTCCATCTGGTTCGGCCTGCGCAGGCGCTGAGGCGGCTGCTGTCTTCTGGAGCGTTTCTCGCGGGGGGCCGCGCGCGCTCGGCTCGACAGTTGGATTCGCACCGAGCTGGTGGTATTTTGCCTTCCGCCCCGACACGGAGGTATGGTCTCGTTGTTGGCGGGCCCCGTTGATTTGGGCACTGGGCCGTGTGGCGTGTTGGTGACGTGCTGTAGTGGACAACTGATCAATCCCCGCACGAGATCGCTCGAGGTTCTCAGCCTCTGAAAAGGGTGCCACCATATCGCTTCGGTTTCTGCACCCAGGAGTTGTAAGGACTGCAGAGCAGGTTTTCTGTGTGTTTGCTCCGTCCGGTCTGCGTAGCGGGGTTCGTTTCACCTTACTTCAGCTGTTGTTTATATTTTCTGCGTGATTCCGTTTTAGCCGGAGTCTGGGTGTCGAGTTTTCTGCTGGTGTGTACCCGGTCGACGCCCCTGCTTTCCCGCCCGGCGGGCAGCCGTATCTGTTGGTGGGAATTATTTAGCAGTGTGTGTTTTGCGTGGACCTGGTGTGCTCACGCGCCCTGATTCTGAGTTGAAATTACTGTGGTCAGGCTGGCTCGGTTGCTGGAGTGTGTGTTATTGCTTTTCTGGCTTGCTGGGGATTTCGCGCGCCCCAGTTCCGTTTGTTACGTTTTATGTGTGTTTTTTAAGTTGATAGCAATTGCTTTTAGCCTTGTGCTTACTTACTTTATTTAAATTGCTGGGCATTGTCATTTGTCTGTTCTTTTACCTTTATTTGTAGTGTCAGTTAAGCCTAAGACGATGTCCAAGGTGCTAGCAATTGATTTTAGCCTCGTGTGTACTTAACCCAATTTAAATTCTTGGGCATTGGCATTTGCTTGTTCTTTTACTCTTATTTATTTCTTGTGCCAGTTAGCCCTAAGATGATGTCAGACCTTGGTATCTGTCAACCTTATCTTGACTACTAGGGGTCTATCCCGGATTTGTCATTAATAGAGAGTTTTTTTATACTGTATTTTTAGTAGTAGGTTTGGCAAGTACACTTGCGTATGGTATTTATTGTTTAGCACCCCCCCCCTTCTTACTCCTTCGTGTAAACGTAAACTAATTTTGACAAGATTGCTAGGTGGCCTGTGTTATTACCTATGTAAGTTTGACCGCTGCTGTAGTCGTAACATGTTTTGACTGGCAAGCGGCCCATGTTGGCGAAAGTTTGAACGTGTTTTGCGCTGTTGATGTTGGGACTTGCCGTACATATATTTAGTCATGTACGTGTTGTTGTGTTAAGGATTTTAGGGCATTTTTAACTGAGATACCTGTTGAAAATTTTATTACTCTTTTAAAGAAGGTATAGGAAGGAGTAACTTCAACTGAAAATTAAATTATAAATTATACATTTGTGCTCCAAATTTAAAAATTTAACTGTATTAGGTGAAAGTATGTAGTTTAAAGCACAACGATTATTTGTTAATGTATCAAATTGTAAACAGTTTTGAAGTTTCTCTGTTTACCTGTGGTATATAAAATGTTTATTAACTCATATTGTAAGCAGCTTGATTTGTTTGTGTCACTGTAATTTGTAAGCCACAGTGTAATTTATTGCAATTAATTGATTGTTTTGAGGAAATAAACCTTGAATTGTATGTCCCCTTTTCATTAACCGAATCCCATCCAAATCGTTCGCTCAAAAATTAACGAAGCTTTGGTATGTTCATAAATCATGCACCACCCAGACATGGATAGAGATTTTTGTGTAGTGTGTAATGCTTCCTGTTCCGGAGTTGGTGATTGTCATTTTCAAACAGTTACAGCAAATGGTAAAACCGAAATTCGCATTATTAATGTTTGCATATAGAGTTTTATGTAATTGGCATTTGTTTGTTCTTTTACTCTTATTTATTTGTTGTGCCAGTTAGCCCTAAGATGATGTCAGACCTTGGTGTCTGTCAACCTTATTTTGGCTACTAGCGCTCAGGTGCAATATTGATGGGTCTATCCCGTATTTGTCATTAATTGAGAGTTTTTTTTATACTGTATTTTTAGTAGTAGGTTTGGCAAGTAAACTTGCGTATGGTATATATTGTTTACCCCCCCCCCCCCCCTTCTTACTCCTTCATGCAAACTAATTTTGGCAAGTCATTGCTGTCATCTGATCCATAGAAAATTTAATTACATCTGTGGTTGACATATTAAAGTTTATTGTGACTATAAAGCACTGAGTTTTCTCCTTGCTTCTAAATTACTGTGAGACTAGAGAGATGGTGGCTGTTCTTACCAGAGTAGACTTTTGAGCTCTTCCATATCCAAAGTATTGAGAACATAGTTATGGATGCACCTTACAGGAGCTCATTGAGGAGGTGACTGATAACAAAATTTTGGTTATGAAAGATCATACCCATAGTCGGTAGTCTCTTGAGATATGTAAGGAAATGAGAGCCAGCGAAGATGCAAATTCCATGTGGCAAAAGGTGAAAGAAATTGTAGAACAACAACCATCTCGTAGACTCACAAAGTTCTGTAAGTTACATAATGTTGTATTGTTATTCCGTTGGAACAAACCTTAGACTTAGTTATGAGGCCCATCAAGATAAACTGATTTGGTAAACACTCACGCCATGGTGGCATGAGGGGGTGTAAAAGAGCTTATTGTTATTTACCTAATTAGCACAGATTGTGTACACCATTTATTAGGGAATTATTTCCTTCACATCACTTAAAGCTTTATGTTCAGACACCACTGTACGCATATAAACTTTGCACCAATGTAAAAATATAAAACAAATTAAAAGGAAGAAATATATTAACAATGGAGCTTGGTTCACTGAAACGTTTACTCCAAACTATTTTAATAGAGAAATGTTGCTACACCATTGAAGAATTCATGGAAGACAGTCTGACACTTTGAACAGTAAAAATCTATAGCTAATATAGCAGTGTTGTCTGTTTACAACAAAGGAAATTGGTAAACTGTTAATTTATAGTAAAAATTGCAGTGTTGTATATATTGGCATTTGGCATTATTTTTAAAATAGTGCACAAAAGAATTTCTGTAAATCATTATACATTACATTTTTGCTAAACTTGAAATGCCTTCTGTGGAATAGATCATATGATCTATACAATGTATGTAATGAGACTAATAAATGACATTCACATTCACCCATTCGCGTTTGCGAAATAGTTAAGTCACTAAATCTCTCTAGAAAGTTTCTCATACGCCTACTCCATATTCCAGAACTAAGAGAAACAGAATCTATCTATGTTGCAAGACATTGCCCCCAAGCTAGAGGAGGCATTAAATAGAATGTAGTTATCGATTATTTGTTTTCCAAATATATTCGATTGTATATCTAAGGTCCATGAAAGCAGACATATTGAAGAACACTACTTCCCCGCTTAGGAAAACCAAGAGGTGTGCTCTCTGACAACTCTTCGTCTTTTACAGGGAAAATTTGGCACACATTTTTTGAAATATTACGACAGCTGACAAATTTTAATTTAAGTCTTTCATGGCATTACAAAACCCACCTGGAGGAATTCTGTGAATTTAGCTGTTTCATCCGATTTACATATACAACCACCAAACTCAGTGGTTCGGGTTCATTACTCCTTTCGTACAAATCGTGAACAATTGGCCACAACTCTCCACCGGGTACTCACCTGAGGAGAGTGTGCTAGGGAAGGAAGAGGAAAGGATTAGGTAGACCCTCTTCTTCTAAAGTAGGAATAATGGGGCCTGGGAATAAAGATTTGTCTAGAGATAACATCGTTGAACACTATGGTAAAGTTCCGAAAAGATGTGTAAGGCAGTCGGCTCGGCCGCATAAAAACTTTTTCTGTGGAGATTTAATTTTGCTAAACTGACATCCCAAAATCTGTCTTTTAAAACGTAGAAACAAAACGTGGCAACCTCTGTATACTGGCCCTTTCCAAATTGTGATGATTCGTCATAAGGAATGGTTCCTTTTATCTTATACTAATTCTAGATTTATCTAAAAGACGAAATTCTGGTGAGTCGATTGTCTGAATGTATGTGTGTGCCTACTGCTTTTTAATGTTTAAGAAACAGTGAAATTTTAGTTCCCAGCGAGGCAACCTAACAGATAAATGCAAATGAAGTGTACATAATTGTGTAATGTTACAATATGATTGTACGGTTTAAGTATCTGTTTACCTTAAGATCCCATAGTAAATATGAGCTGATTATGTTCTGTTCAAAGATCTGTTATTTATTTAAGAAAAAGTCTTACAAACTTGGTAGACTACATAGTACTGATTTAACAGGTTTCATATGATGTAAATGCATGTTTAGATTTTGAGTGTCAAAGCTAGTCGATCTTGCTGGAGTGGTTTAATTTGCCGAAAAATTTCAAAAAAATTCTTATACCTCACTATTAGATGAATAAATAACTATTCAGCAAGGAATTATACTTCTAAATGACAGTGCAAACAATGTATGTGGTAAAATACATTAAATTAAATGTCATGCCATGTCTGAGTTCTGTAACTCACTTGTCACTCTATGAGCCATCTAGCGACAGTTTGAGAACTGGGCAGGTCAGACGGTCCGGTATAATCTACTCCCTTTCGGGAAATATTGTAACTGTGTGTGCGGAAGTGGACTACCCAGGTACTTTGTGCAAGCAGGTAAGCTGGTCGGCTGTTGTAAGCGGACAGCTGGTAGCCTGGAGACTCAGCATCGATCAGAAGTACGTCCCGTCCATACAAGGTCCGCAACCTGCGGCCGCATTGTGCACTTGTTAGATATTGCTGAATAGCACCTGTAAAGTAATAGGGAATAAAGTTTTTATATATCAAGAGGGTTGTCTTCCGTCTAATTATTGTGACTGGAAACAAGGGGAGGACAGTGAGTCTTCTAGCACTACACGCTCAAAACTTAAATTCACTAAGTGAAGACCAGAGGCCCTGCAAGAGAACTACATACATTTTTTGGTCCTCCAGGCCGGATACAATCAGCAAGAGGAACAGAAACGTTCGAGGGCGTATTTGTGAATGCATAAAAAACTGCTAGAAGATAACCGCGTGTGTTCCAGTTCGTACTGTCCTGTACTGCCGCTCCTACGTGGTAAGTACAACTGTTGGCTTCTTGTTAGCATCTGTCTGTTCCCAAAATGGATTCCTGTGAGAGAACAAAATTAGTCAAACAGAGAGGGGTTGCAAATGCCGCTCTAGCACGCATAGGAACCTTTTTGCAGAATGCAGATAGTGCTAGCATTGAAATATTAGAGACAAAATTAAGCAGACTGTCGCGCTTTCAGGCTGATTTTGAGTCGTCTCAAGATCGACTGGAAATTGAAGACAAATCCGCAGATCACAGCAAGAACATAGGGAGGGAAGAAATGGCTCTGAGCACTATGGGACTTAACATCTGAGGTCATCAGTCCCCTAGAACTTAGAACTACTTAAACGTAACTAACCTAAGGACATCACACACATCCATGCCCGAGGCAGGATTCGAACCTGCGACCGTAGCGGTCGCGCGGCTCCAGACTGTAGCGCCTAGAACCACTCGGCCACTCAGGCCGGCGGGAGGGAAGAATTCGAGGATTCATGGGACTGAATTGAATCGACTATCAAGAGTTTAATCAAGGAGCCCGTTAAGTTACAGCCTATGGAATGTAATCAGATAAGCAATGCAAATACTTTAAAACTACCTATCGTTAATTTTCCAAATATCATAAGGGACTACCTTAAGTGGTCATCCTATAGTGATGCCTTTTTATGTCTCATTATCAACATAATTCAATTGATGATACACAGATATTTCATTGCCTAAACTACTCTTTGCAAGGTGAAGCAAGGAAACTTTTGCAATATATACCTGTAACATCAGGAAATCTATCAATTGCTTGGACGTAAGGGCTTTGTTAGCTCTGCTCACAGTCGTCTGTGACACAGCAAACAGTTATATGCAATTAATTATTGACATGTGTAATCATTCGAAGGCCTTGGAAGCTCTTAAGCCTGATGTCCCTCTTCATGAAGTGATTCTTTCTCAAGCAATTTTGGCTGTTTGGAGACCCAAAGACTGGCATGAGTTGGAGGTAAAAATGTCTGGGTCCATATTACCACACTGAATCAACTGATACAGTTTTTGGAAACAAAATGTCAGGTTCTTGGTCAGATTCTGGGACTTCGCCTGAAGGGAATCTCAGTAATTCAAATCAAACTCAGCATGTGAGGAGTGCTCATCAGGCTAATCCTGATGCTCAAGGGGCATATCAATTTTGTAATAAACCTCATGCTATTAGCAAATGAAATTAAAACTGAAAATAAACAAACATTCATTTCTTGTGAATGGCATAAACATTGCCTTTGCAATCTCTGTGCCTTATACCTGCAATGTAGAACAGTTGCCTACGCTTAGCGACTTTCATATCACAAAGACTTGTGCTATTGTTGCAAAAGTCATTAGTGGCCTACAGCAAGCTGTAAACACATAAGAAGTTGGAATGTCCCACATGAGCTACCATTTGCTGATCCTGAGTTCAACAAGCCTGCCACAGTAGATTTAATTCTTGATGCTGAGGTTTTCTTCGATGTTGTTTATAGGGGAAGGCTTGAAACAAAGTCATCCATCACTGATTGAAACTAAATTTGCCGGGATTTTATCTGGTATGATTCCTTCAGCTTCATGTAACACGATCGTTTTACAGCGGCCTCGTTCTTTGGTAGAGGTGACAATTTAATGCCAAACTGCAAAGGTTTTGGGAGGTAGAGGAACTGTCTACCAAAACGATGAGTAAGTAGGATAAAATGTGTGAGGCTCAAATTCAGCATCACACAGCTCGAGATGAACATGGGAGATTTGTGGTTCGGCTGCCAGTGAAACATGACTGTAAACCCCTACGTGAACCATGAGAATAGGTGTTCGGAGGCTAGAGAATCTTGAGTGAAGATTTAAGAGGGAACCGAACTTGAAGGGGGAATAAGCTAAATTCATGCATATCGAACTAGGACACATGGAGGTCTCTAATTCTCAAGATAATTTCGGTCCAAGGTTTTACCTTCCACATCATGCTGTCTTCAAAGAGAGCCACATTACTACTAAGTAGAGGGTAGTGCTTGATGGCTCTGCTTCCATTTGTAGAGGAATGTCTCTCAATGATATCTTGAGGGTTTATGCCACCGTCCAGTCAATTTTTTTCCGTTATTATAAAATTTTGATCCTTTAATGTGGTTCTGTCAGATGACATAACAAAAATGTATCGTCAAGTGTGTCTCTATCCTGATGACAGGAACTCCCAGAGAATTCCGTGGCGGCAATCACCATCTGAACGGATGCAAGAATATATATTGTCTACATTCACTTAAGTAACCACTGCTTTTTTTGCGACTAGATGTCTTCAACTGTTGGCCTTGGAAAATCGAGACAGGTTTCCATCTCAAGCGCTGTTGTCTAGCTTTTATGTGGATGAGTTCTGAGGTGGGTAAGTTACTGACTCTACTACTTGTTTCTGGGGCCGGGTGTGGGGGGGGGGGGGGGGGTGTTTACACTGAGGAAATGATGTACCAATAGACGCAAAGTTATGGGAAAAATTCCACTGCAGAACGTAGAAACATCTTTGCCTTGTAATCTTACTGGTGAAGAAACTATAAAAACGTTAGGAATATTACGGCATCTTCGCTCTTACACATTCCAGTTCCAGGCACAGCTGAAGAGTCATTGGTTCTCGAAGAGTACCAAGTCCAATGTTCTGTCTTCAATAACATGTACTTTTGACCCACTATGACTCCTGTGTCCAGAAGTCATAAGATGCTATTCTTGCAGCGCTTGTGGCAAATAACCCTTGAGTGGGGTGAAGTTCTGCCATCCAGCCTAATTGATCAATGGAATGTCCTCTAAATGCCATTATCTTCCCTAAATGATATTTCGATCGCAAGAGAGATCGTTCCCTAACCTCAATACGTTAAACTCGAAATTCAGGGTTCATTTAGTGCCTCACATTTGGCATATGGTGTTTTTGTATACATCAGATGTGTTCTTTCCAACAACAAGGTTGTAGTTTCATTGGCTGCAACCAGATCTCGTGTAACTGCAATTTTTTCCACGACTGTAATTGTGTGGTGCTCTGCTTCTTGCTCGACTCATTCAAAAGGTGAGCAATACCTTAGACGTCGAAAACTATAGTGATATCTACTTGTGGACAGACTCCACAACAGTTCTCTTCTGGCTGTAACGTATTCTTAGTCACTGGAAAACTTCTGTTGACAATAGTCTCTGAAGTTCAAGAACTAAGTTGTGCTCCCAACTGGAGGTATGTCAAATCAGAAACAATCCTGCTGACCACTTATCACGAGGCTAGCACATCTAAGGGCACTTGTCCAGTGGTGGTCTGGCCCTTCATGGCTATCCAACTGTGACCTGGACTGAAGCACGTGACCTTCACTTGTGGTAGAAGATGCGCCTAAAAGCAGGTGTGTGCAGGTATCTTTGGTGTCCGTTATTTAGCTTGATTATGAATTTCTGTATAAATGTACATCATTCAAGAAAACCTACAGGGTTTTGGCTTATACACTGAGGTTTGCTAACAACATTAGATTCCAGGATGCAAACAGGATAAATGGTCCACTAACCCCACAAGAACGCCAAATCACCATCAAAAAGGCCTTTGTCGTAGATCAACAGGATGAGTGTGGTAGTGAGATTGCATGGTGGTGAGATCGCTTTGTTTATGGCCGTTTCTTCAACGAGATTAGCAACCGTTTCTTGATACAGAAGGTATTCTACAAGTGGAGGGTGGTGAATGAATGCTGATGTAACGTACATCCTATTATGATACCACCATCATATGACAAAAATTCTCATCATTTATGAACATGAAAATCTGTTGCATGCTGGGTCACAGCTTTTGCGGAACATGTTGCGTAGGAAGTTTTGGATTCCCAATGGACGCAACACGGTCAAAGGAGATAATGAGATGTGTCTGAAGTGCTTTAGGTTCAATTCACAAACTGCAGTTCAACTTATTGGTCAACTACCAGCATGTAGAGTAAACCAGTCTCATCCTTTCAGCACTGTGGAGTGGATTATGCAGGCCCTGTTACTGCGAAGCATGGTAGAAGATGGAGTAAGGTTACTACCAACATTATTTTGCATGGCAACCAAAGCCAACTATCTAGAGTTAATTAGTGACTTAGTAACCAGTTCATTTGTGGCTACCCTCATGAGATTCTTTGCGTGAAGAGGAAAACCTTCTCACATGTGTAGTGATAATGGTATTACATTTCTAGGTGCACACAATGAAGTTAAACATTTTTCTGCGATGATGCTACAGTTGAAGATGTGGTGAACTTTTCGAACTCAGAGGGTATCAACTGCAATTTACTCCACCTCATGCCCCTCCCTTTGGTGGATTGTAGGAAGCAGGGGCCAAATGTATGAAGTCACATCTCAAACGTATCAATGGGAATACAGTACTGATTTTTCGAAGAACTAGCTACAGCATTAACTAAGGTAGAAATATGCCTAAATTCAAGGCCGTTGTGTGCTTCCTATGATGACGTAGATTCTCCATCTGTTCTCACTCTGGGGCATTTCTTCACTGCACAGCCACTTTCTAACCATCTCGAACCCTCTGTCCTTGAGATTCCTGCCAATAGGTTGCACATGTGCCAACTTGTACAGCAGCTGCATCAGCCCTTTTGGAGGAGGTGGTCCACTGAGAACCCGCCTCAACTGAAACAACACAGTAGAAGGATAGTCGATCATTCCCTGGTCAAGGGGAATAACTTGCCTCCCTTGGTGTGGAGGCTGGGTGTTATCAAGGAAGTGTTTCGTAGATCTAATTATCGTGTACATGCGCTGATGGTAAAAACTGCAAATGGCCAGCTTAAGAGTCCTATAGCAAAATTGTGTCCCCTGTCTAAGAAGTGAATCACTTAAGTGATCTCTCAGATTTGTGTGGTGTATACGATAAAGACCCACTGCCAAATTGCTGCTTACAAGAAAAAGTCCTTAATTCATTATATCAGCTTGAGGAGCTGTGTTTGGTTCTTTGTGAACTGACTGTTGCCGGTATGACTTCATGCAATTCATGTGCAGTGTGATAGTAATATTTTTTTGCTTTGTGTTTAATGTCAGTACCTTTCATGTCTCTCATCAGCTTGACTAACGTTTGCTGCTTAGTGAATTTCATATTTATGTGTCTTGATTTGCTGTCTAATTTTTGTTGTTTTCCTTGTTTTGGACCTTGTTGTTTTTTAAATATATGTCTATTTGTAAAATGAGGAGACTCATTTTAGGGTGGGAGTATGCTGAGTTCCATCACTTACTTGCCCCAGTAAGAGCCATCTAGTGTCAGTTTGCAAACGAGGCAGGTCAGGCTGTCTGGTATAATCTGCTCCTTTTCGGGAAACATTGTAACTGTGTGTGAGTAAGTGGACTTCTCAGGTCCTTTGTGCGCGTAGGTAAGGTGGTCAGCTGCTGTTAGCGGCCAGCAGGTAGCCTGGGGAGTACGCAACGAGCAAACATATGTCTCGCCCGGCCAAGGGCCGCAGCTCGGGTGCACCATGTGCACTTGTTAGATATTGCTGAATAGCACCTGTAATGTAACATGGAATAAAGTGTTTATACATCAAAAGGGTTGTCTTCTGTCTAATTATTGCGAGTGGAAACAAGGGGAGGACAGTGAGTCCTCGCACACTACACGCTCAAAACTTAAATGTCCAAACGGAAGACCAGAGGCCTGTAAGAGAAATGTGTACATGCCGTAAGAAATGGTTACATACTAATTAGGTTACTACCTTATTTGTTTATTTATCCACTGTTAAATTTATGTGTATGATTTATGTTCCTTATGAGTAATTTTGTCAGAAAAGCCTTTCCTGTGTCCTTGTCATGCTTACGAGAGGCACAGTGACCTACGAGTTGTTAATGCACATTTTTAAGAATGCGAAGTATTGGGTAGATATTCTTTCCTGCATTAAAGCATGTGTCCATCGCATACTCGTCATTTGCTGTAATATTGCGAAACGTTAGGTAACTAATATCATGCCATCCACAGGTGTAAAAAAATTGTTATCCTAACCTTTTCGATGATCCAATTCCTAGTGACTAGATTAGTGCGCCAGAATGTAAATGGCTGAAAGGAATGATATTAAGAGAGAAGAATTTACGAAAAACCTATCATTATGCGTTGTGAAGAAAACATGAATAACCTAAGAATACTATGTAAAGAGTATTTATCAAGATCCGGGGAGCAGAGCGAAAAAGACATCAGTTCTTGTCAAAGACAAACGTCTAGTGTGCAAACACATGAACAATGTACTTTAAAGTAACACTTTCGGTGAATCAGACGGACATCGAAGGACGCTTGTATGCGAGAAGCTGTCTCACTGACGAAAACACAAAGTGCAGGTGAACAATACGAATGCGCACATTGAGGAGCTACTTACCCCTTCCCAGCTGCAATTAGGATGGGAAGGAATGATGAAGAATGCATAAAATCCTATGAATCTGCAGGACACTAACACGCACTTTTTGAAAACTAAAGGTGTGGTTCCCGTAAGCAGTATTCCTGTAGAAATAGACGCCGACAATATTGAGCCTGCTACTAACTTAATGGTTATCATGCAGTGTCTAGTTCGTGTTCAAATTTAAAAGAGACACTTCTAGTGCGTGAACTGGAGTTAATTTTATTAGCAAGAAAAGAGTGGACTATGGTCTCCAGTAGGAGCAAAACAAATGAGTTTACTTTTAGTATAAATAGTTGCTAAGGCAAGCAAACAACTTAAAATCAGTGAAGAACACAAATCCCTACAGCTGCGGATCGTGACCGTGTTAGATAACTACAAGTTTTATTTAGTGGCTGTAAAGAAAAAGATCACGTCGTACCACTTGCTCAAGTGAACGTGGTGGTGTGAAGGGGAGGGGGCGGCAGCGTCCTCTATCACGGTGATCCCGATGATACTGATTACATGAGGACAACGAATGTACTTTATATTGTATTCATTAAAAATATTCGCAGTTCATCTACCGTAGACCATACATATGAGGATATCGTCTCTACTTTCTACTGAATTCTGTAAAATTTTACTCCATTCATCTTCTGTCGCTCATATATTGTAACAGATCTAGACTACTTACTATTGTATAAAATCTAAATTTAAATTCTTCATAATTAACTGAAAAAAACGTTAGAGAAGATAACCTTCTTTCCCTAGATTCCTAATAATAACATACTCAAAACTGGTTACAGACAATGATGGATATATTCTCTAAGGTATTACACAGATCGCGCCTTGCGTCTCAAAAAGAGTAACATAAAGAACTGAGAAACCTTCTTAAAGATACTTAATTCTAAAAAAAGGGACTGTATGCTAAATTAGTAGCATCAAATATGGAAAATCAATAAGTAACACCAAAGACAAATGCTCTAGAAGTAAAAATTCATCATTTGAGATGCAAATTAATTTGGTAAATATCAGTCTTAAAACTATGTAAATATAATCAGCAAGGAAAGGAGCATCCTTACATTTAGTTACCACTTGCTAGAGATTTACTTGTATTTTAGGTTTTTGTAAAAAATGCAATGACAAAATTCATAAAGGTATGTTTCATCAATGTAAGAAAATGAAGCCAAACGCCGTTCGCTTCTTTTGTTTGTGTTGCAACTTCTTGTGTAGTAGTTACAATATGTTACTATGTTACACTTTGTTATGTTTCTCTCTTGTTCCTCAGATTACAACCAGCTGTAGTAACACAAATTTTATGAGATGAAATTATCATTCGGTGTTACTCCGATTTCCAGTGCTGGTAGCCCACGTGTGAGGTGCTGGGGATATGTTCATTAGTCCAAATGCTCCAGGTGGCCAATTTCCGACGTTCTTTCACACTCAATTACTACAACACATCACGTATATCATTTGAACTTTACATTTTACGATCAATATGTATGTTTTTAAGGTGTGTAGTGTTGCCAGCTGTCGCTGTACGTTAATGTTTCCTCTTTTGTTTGTGTTGCGCGTGTGTGGTTCGTTATTTGTCATTTATTTTGTGTGTGTGTGTGTGTGTGTCTGTGTGTGTGTGTGTGTGTCTGTGTGTGTGTGTGTGTGTATTTTGTTAGGCACAAAAGTACAGTTCTTTGTCAGAGGGTGCTTTTTTTTTCTTAATGGATATCTCTCCCCCTCTCCCTTTGTTTGTTTGTTTGTGTGTGTGTGTGTGTGTGTGTGTGTGTGTGTGTGTGTGTGTGTGTGTGTGCAGATGCGTGTGTGTACATGTGTGTGTAAGAGAGAGAGAGAGAGAGAGAGAGAGAGAGAGAGAGGAAGATTTACCAATTATATTCATTCTGGTTACTGGTTATGTTCCACATCCCTTGCTGTTAATGTTTCAGTGGCTAACAGGACCAGAGAGTTCTCACTTACACATATATAGTCATTAAGTACTGTAGCTGCAACATACACAGAACAAACACAAACGAAAAATCAGAACACTCACTAACAAAAATAACCAGAAAGAAAAGCAAGGCAAGTACAACACACTCATCACCACAAATTTCATCCAAAACTAATAAACCTCACGGATATAGAATGAATAGACAAAGAAATATAGCTATTGGCGAAAGGGCTAGAACACAATATCAGTACTAAAATAGATAACCAGTACGTAGAAGGTATGAGTGTAGAAACAGAAAGATCCTGACAGAGGAAAAGAAACAAGAAAATTGCTGTGAGCACTATGGGACCTAACATCTGAGGTCATCAGTCCCCTAAACAACAAAATAACGCTGTAGGTATTGGGCTAACAAAAGAACTAGTGGAGAAAAAATAAACAGTATAATCACCACACCAAAGAAAGAAGAAAACAGGAAATTTCAAACAGAAAACAACAACACCACTACGAAATTAAAAGAAAAACTACAGTAGTAACATCATAGTAACAAAAGCTGTAAAGAAACAGCACAGTACTGATGAATAAAGAACAATATACGGAAAAATCTAAAGATTCCATCTCCTCTAACAACATGAGAAAACTAAAATCTCATCTAACAGCACGTTTCCAGACATACATCAAACACATACTCACAAACACATCACACAGAATAACCCAAAGGCACAAACGCTCAGAAGACAACCGAAGATTCACAAACGCCTTATTTCACTGAGGCCTGTTATTAATTTCATGAATGCACTATCATACCACGTGGAAAAACAACTGAAGAAAATCGTAATGCCGTATTATGAAATGAAGAACATCAGAACAGTGAAAAACATAAATCATCTTATAACAAAAATAAAAGATTTTCACATCCCACAAATAGCATCACTCATCTCTCTTGACATAGAGAACATGTACACTCAGTACCTACCCCAAACACATTAAAACTAGTTGAAAAAGAGTTTATGGAATATAATAAACTAACTGCAGACAGTATTAATGAAGTAACTAAAATCATCAAAGCGATCTCATCCCAAAATTACTTCTAATTTAAAAAGGAATTTTACTTACAAGAAGATTGGCTTCCAATACGATCCCCAAAATCAGGAACATTGGCAAACATATTCATGAACCACATAGAAAACGCAATCTGATACAGTCATGACAAAGAAAGGATACAAAATTGCTAACTGGTACAGACGTGGATGACATAACCTGTGTGGTAGACAAACTAACACAGAAAACTGATAAACTTCTTACAGACATAAATAATATACATAAGAATATTCATTTCACGATGGAAAAAGAAACACGACAGCAAGTACATTTCTTGAATATTACAATAAAGAGAGACAACAATAAACAAACATCTGATCACCGACAAAATCCAAAAGAAGCGGCCCTACGACACATGTTACACAGGCTAAATAATGTAACAAAATATCCATATAGTACAAAAACTCATCCACAAAAAAGACACAATTAAAGAAAAATGTAAACAAGCAGAGAACACAAACACCTAAGAGCCCCACAGGCACTAGAACACACACAGAAACGAAAAAAAAACAGCAACACTCAGGACATGACTAACAGCAAAAAAAAGCTATACAACATAACATACAGCCACAAAGCAACATACAGGATAGCAAATATATTAAAGAAACAGGGACTACACGTCGTTTACAAAGTAAGAAACAGAATCCACTTACATTTACAAACAACAGAGTAACCAAGGAACCGGTATATATCAATTTAATTGCCAAGACTGTGAACTGGTATGTCTGTGGATGACAAGTAAGGGCTTCAAAAATAGGTATAAAGAACATACAAGAAACTGGAATTATGAAAATAGCCCTTCTACCTTCGCTAAACACCTGATCAAACATGGACGTGAAGCATCATACATAGAACAAGACATTACAGTTATTACAGTGAATAATCACTACAAAAAGCTCCTATCATTGAAAGAAAACATTCACCTACAAAGAGCTCTTGCAATGAAAAAGCCAGTACTTACTGACTACATATGTACAAGCTTTAACTCTCTGATCGTGTTAGCCACTGAAACAATAACAGCCAGAGATGTGGGACATAATCAGAACAAATAATTAATACATCTTCCTCTCAACTCTCTCTCTCTCTCTCCCCCTCACACACACACACACACACACACACAGATATCCATTAAAAAAAGTGAGAAAAGTGTGTGTTTGTACCTAACAACATGCACACACACACACACACACACACACACACACACACACACACACACACACACACGCACGCGCGCGCGCGCGCGCGCGCGCGCACGCACATTCACACAGATACACAAACAAAAACTGGAAGAACACAGCGACATTTGGCGACACTGCACACCATAAACACATACATATTGACGGCAAAATTAAAAGTGCAAGTGATACAAGTGATGTTTTGTAACAAATGTGGGTGAAAGAACGTCGTAAATTGGCCAGCCAGAGCACGGGTATCAGTAAACACATCTCGAGAAGCACACACATGGATTACTAGCACCGGAAATGGTAAGTAATGCCGAACGATGATTTGGTCTCATCAAATTTGTGCTACTAAAGTTGACTGTAATTAGAAAAAGGAGAGAAAAACATGACAATATATAACATAGTAAAATACTGTAGCAACTACGTAATACAATGACTATATGTTTGAAAAGAAACATGTATCACATGGCCCCTGAACATGCCTTGCAAATAAGAGAAGTGAAATCCGCATGGGAATAAACAAACTTCCTTCATTTAGTTGCATAGATGCAACATGGCTCCAAGAAGTTTGAAGCAACTAAGGAACGACAGAAAGCAGGAGAAAAATGTCGAACAACAAAATAATATACAAAAAATTTGAATTCTTATGATAGATCATGTTTTACTTAACTATACTCAATTTTGTGAGCATGTTTATTCTCTTTTTCCCTCCAGTACTTGATTTTTTAAAAAATAGCCATATTTTTATATAATGAGCGTAACTAATGAATTTATTACTGATAATTACAGCCACGAAATAATATTGTAACAAAATTGTAAATGCTAATGTCCCACGATGTTTGGTCGAAGTCTTGAAGCCTATTCGTCTTATAGGTCACCAAGCCTTCGGGGGGTCGATGAAGTATTTCTTCTCCTAAGGAGGACATATTTTCATTCACATTTACAAGTAGCCAGTCTCCTATGCATGTGAGTGTTTTTTCTTTTTATAGTCGGTGTGTAAGAAAGAAGAAAAATCTCACATAATTTCCAGTGATTCAGTTTAATGTAATAACAATTGTAGTGTGTTACCATGGAGTGGAAATTTATGGATCGCTATCAATACTGAAATGGCCCGTCGCTAAAACAGATAAAGGTACAAGCTGTTGCTCTTGTTTCTGTAAGAACACGTCTTCACTCTCATTTTCGTTAGTCTTCCTCTTTAGTCTGTCGTAGAGAACTGACGTGCTATGTAAGTTTCAGTTAAACTAATTGTTTGCTGACTTAAAGTAATTAAAATATTTATTTAGAGCTATTGTAGTTATTTTGAATATCCCTTATCATAGTGCTGATAACTGCATGATTCTTGGTACTTGGTAATATTTTTCAGTCTTGAACTAGCACAGCCAGCGGAACATTGTGAAGAAACGTAATAACAGAAAACGTATTACGTTCAGTCATTAATATGTCTTAGCTCTGAGCAATTAGCGGACATGGGATAAATGCCGATCATTTTAATGTTTGTTGCACTCATTTATTTAAGAGCTGGTACGACTAATTCGGTCATCTGTCTCTGAACAATGAGGCTTCAGTCTTTGGCCACGTCATATCCCGGGTCCGGTTTTAGTAATTAGATGGTAGTAGGAGGGAAAGTCAGCTCAGTTACCGTTTGTAATGCCTTTTTACTGAGTGTTTACCTTGCCTTTCCGTATGGTAACTCCAGGTGGGGTATACGATCCATATGTTATTTGTTACACCATCTCAAATGATGCGTTATCGTTTCATGAGCATATTGTTACACTTAAAATGTACGCATACTTCATACACTACTGGCCATTAAAATTGCTACAAAAAGAAGAAATGCAGATGATAAATGGGTATTCATTGGACAAATATAATATTCTGGAACTGACATGTGATTACATTTTCACGTAATTTGGGTACATAGATCGTGAGAAATCAGTACCCAGAATAACCACCTCTGATCGTAATAACGGCCCTGATACCCCTGGGCATTGAGTCAAACAGAGCTTGGATGGCGTGTACAGATACTGCTGCCCATGCAGCTTCAACACGATACCACCGTTCATCAAGAGTAGTGACTCGCTTATTGTGACGAACAATTTGCTCGGCCACCATTGACCAGACGTTTTCAATTGGTGAGAGATCTGGAGAATGTGCTGGCCAGGGCAGCAGTCGAACATTTTCTGTATCCAGAAAGGCCCGTACAGGACCTGCAAAATGCGGTCTTGCATTATCCAGCTGAAATGTAGTGTTTCGCAGGGATCGAATGAAGGGTAGAGCCACGGGTCGTAACACATCTTAAATGTAACGTACACTGTTCAAAATGCCTTCAATGTGAACAAGAGGTAACCGAGACGTGTAACGAATGGCACCTCATACCATCACGCCAGGTGATACGCCAGTATTGCGATGACGAATACACGCTTCCAATGTGCGTTCACCGCGATGTCGCCGAACGCGGATGCGACCATCATGATGCTGTAAACAGAACCTGGATTCATCCGAAAAATGACGTTTTGCCATTTGTGCACCCAGGTTCGTCGTTGACTACACCATCGCAGGCGCTCCTGTCTGTGATGCAGCGTCAACGGTAACCGCAGCCGTGGTCTCCGAGCTGATAGTCCATGCTGCTGCAGACGTCATCGAACTGTTCGTGCAGACGGTTGTTGTCTTGCAAACGTCCCCATCTGTTAACTCAGGGATCCAAATGTGGCTGCATGATCCGTTACAACCATGCGGATAAGATGCCTGTCATCTCGACTGCTAGTAATACGAGGCCGTTGGGATCCAGCACGGCGTTCCGTATTACCCTCCTGAACCCACCGATTCCATATTCTGGTAACATTGGATCTCGACCAACGCGAGCAGCAATGTCGCGATACGATAAACCGCAGTAGCGATAGGCTATAATCCGACCTTTATCAAAGTCGAAAACGTGATGGTATGCATTTCTCCTCCTTACACCAGGTATCACAACAACGTTTCACCAGGCAACGCCGGTCAACTTCTGTTTGTGTATGAGATATCGGTTGGAAACTTTCCTCATGTCAGCACGTTGTAGGTGTCGCCACCGGCGCCAACCTTGTGTGAATGCTCTGAAAAGCTAATCATTTGCATATCACAGCATCTTCTTCCTGTCGGTTAAATTTCGCGCCTGTAGCACTTCATCTTCGTGGTGTAGCACTTTTAATGGACAGTGGTGTAGTTAGTCAAGCTGATCTTCTTGCCGTGTGATTTTATTCACCTCTCACGAGAAACTGTAAATAAAAAACACACCGTGAGACAGGGGAGATGTAGACAACATGATAACTTCTCCTGTGTCCTGCAGATAGGTTGACTATGCGACTTGTCGGCAGGGCGGGTATCCTCTACGACAATTTGATTATTGATGGCGACACTTTGTGCAGCCATGCCACCTGAACCACAGAGTGGAAGTGGCAGCAGGCGCCTGGAGATATGCGGACAAGCTGGCGTCAAGGCAGTCGGGTGTGTATAAACTCAGGCGCTGATACACAGCAAACACACGATAATGGGAGAGCTGCCAAAGCGGCAAAATAATGTACGTCGTTTCCAGTACCCTATCTGCCTCGTTGTAACACGACATTAACTGCTGCCTGGCTTATGAGCTAATAAGTATTTCCAACATGCTCACAACCTGGCGCATATATTGACGAGCTGGTACTGAGCAAACCACCTAATAAATTATCTCAATTTCCCAAGACTTTGATAAACTATCGTTTCTATGCTAACGTTAGGCACACAGGAAGTATTTTATGAGTCAGGTTTTCCTGTTATATATGTAGCTGCCATCCAGGCCGTACTGCACACTTCACTGTGCTCTGATGTGGTTCTCGTTGCCCATCTATGACTGAGAAATGACGAGCGGCCTCAAGGAGCCAGAATACAGAAATGTAAGAGAGGCAGCAAGGAACGTAATTGACGCAGAGAAACGGTAAATCATCAAAGTAGGGCTATTCCCTAATTATGTGAAAGCCTATATTAATTTCGCTAACTGTATAAAAGATCCCAAGTTTTTTAGACGTGTAGTTAAAAATCTTATGCCTGATCTTATTAAAGAGCTATACGCTAAAATATATATTCTCAGCGAAGAGGCATATTATTAGTACTTAAAGCTCACAAATATCTCCCTTATTAATTATAATTTTAATGTTGACGATTTATGGATACAGATTAACGAACATTTCGAAATTTGTAAACAAGGTATATTGCGTAAGCACGAAAAGAAACTTAGTAAACTTTTTTGTCTGTATCCTGCTGAAAAATGTCCTCAAAGTACTTTTAAGAAAAGGATCCATGTATTCCATAAAAGAATTTTAAATAAGACCAACATAAGTTTCACAGAATGAAACCATCTTACTCACAAAATTCCTGAAGTACAATGACATGCCCAAATTAGAAGACAAAAATGTAATAGAAAATATACTTATAGACCTAAAAACTGGTCTTGATTGTATGAAAATGAATAATTTATGTCAAACTACAATTGAATTTGACGTAGCTAACATTCTTAGTAAAAGCACGGCCTGTTTTCAAAATGTTACGCATAACAATAGGAAATTGCTTAAATCTATTAATAAGAAGCTTAAAGAAGCTGACGCTTTAATAACCAACTCTAACAAAGTTTGCTCTTTGGCTATTGCCTAAAATTCTGAATATATTCTGAAACATTAGATTTTTTTAACGAAAATAATATTTCAGAACAGCATGAGGATCCGACTCCGGAATTACAAAAAGAAGTGAGGTCAGCTATCAGTGTTGGTATATTTTTAATCAAAGCTTTCCATAAGGAAATCCTTATCAACATGAACCGTCAGCCCCCAAAATTTTGTTCTCAATTCAAAATTCACAAACCTGACCATCCAATACGCTTGATTTCTAATAGTATGAATAGTGCGAACCATGATTTAGCCGTATTTCTTCATGAAACTCTGAAAAAATCTTTCGTTTTCGAGAACAGTTATTCCATTCCCAATATCCATTCCTTAGTCCATAAATATAAAAGATTTAGAATGCAGCCCACATACCAAGTTGTTTTCACTAGACATCAAAAATTTATGCAAACGTTCCCGTACAAGAAACACTTACAGTCGTCGAAAAAAATTTACGTCATGTCAAAAAAGAACTTTCGGAAGAAAAAATCACTTACTTTATGAATCTCATTACAGTCGTAGTCAAATACAAATATTTTGAATTTAATGAACAATTATATCGTCAATCAGACGGTCTCGCTATGGGAAATCCGTTAGCTGGCATCCTTGCTAACATTTTCATTAGCTCTCTAGAAGAAAAGTTCAGCTGTTTCTCAGCTACAGCGCTATTTCAGATATATCGATGATATTCTAGTCATCTACAAGGGACCTGTTGATGGCATTGGCCGTATTTTCAATCTCTTCAGTGAACTTCACGAGAAAATATCCTTAGCCCGTCAATCGAATTTTCTTGATTTGACACTTACAGCAGAAGAAAATAAAACCTCATTTAACGTTTTTCGTAAAGAATCGTATACCGATCATATCGTATTTGCGTCTTATATGCACTCACAATCGCATAAGAACGCTTTCTTTCACTATACTGTTGACAGAGCTCCTACTATTCCAATCTCGATAGAAAAATTTGAGGAAGAAATTAATATAATCAAAACGGTAGCAGTTAATAACGAATACGAACCTGACATAGTGGATAACATGCTTAAAATGAAAACTGTAAAGAGTTACTACACTTGTTACCACTATCATTGAGTCCAGCCTGAAGATGCAGCTTTTTCTATTCCTTCCTTGGATCCCATCTCCTATCAGATCCAGCACCATCCTCACAATAAATACAACTGTAATTTTTCAACCAATGATAGTTCGAAAAAAAAATTTTATTCATAATTTAAAATCGACCCGTTCCCCTTTGAAAAACTCTGGGGTCTATAAGATTCTTTGCGGCATCTGTTCTTCTTACTTATAGGACAAACAAGACATGCCACTCAGATATAAGGACATTTTTTAAGAAAAAATGGTACTGACGCACAAAATTTGTCTTTTGCTGACCGTCTTCTAATTACAGGTAACGCGCCTAAATCTGTTCACGATATCAACATTTTGCACACTGAGAAGAAAGTGCGTACATTAGATGTTCTCGCAGAATTAGAAAATTTTAAACATCTTTCTCGAAATGATGGCCCCATTCTTAATGAGCAGCTACAATTATGTAATAAAAGCTTCTTCAACGGTATAAAGCCGTTACTGGAATATAATTTCGTGTTCCCTCGTGCACTTACCGAAGTCGATTCATAGCTCTTTGTTCATTAAATGGTTTATATTAACTACATTTCATGTTATACCGTTTTTCTATTAGCTGAGTTATTCAGCTCCTTTTGCAATTCTGTAATGGCGTTTTTCAGCCTTTAAACTGTACTTCTAAGCTCTTATGTAGACAAATTGTTACCATTTCTGCTGCTGTCAGATAAAATATTGACTCTTGCTTCATGCATTACACATTTCACCTATTTGGAATGTTACGTAGCCGGCTGCTGTCAGATAAAATGTTGCCTCTTGCTTCATGTATTACACGTTTCAACACTCTGTATTTGGAATGTTAAGTAGCCGGTTTGTATTTGCGACTACCAGATGGCACTTTTAGTATAACGTTCACCTGCCCGCAATTGCTAACGCGGGCTACGGCAGCTCGACATTTGATGCAGCCATTAGTGACCTGCCTCTATGTGTTCTATTTTAATGTTTTGTGACTGAAGCGTTATAGCTTCATATTTGTATTCTATGTGACATGCCAGTTTTAAATGTTGTATTTCTTATGAAGGCACTCTTAGAAGCGGCCGGAACCTAGGTGAAAAAGACTTCATTTTCGCGACCGAAGACTGCAATTGTAATTTTACAAACATAGGAAGTTGAAAAATGACTATCAGTCACCCTAGTGAAAAAACAATTATACGAAAATAGCTTTACCTGTGCGACACTGATTCTTTGAATCTTCGTTTCTGTACGTTTTTGATTAAAAACATTTTCGTCGTTTGCATTCGTGGAAAGGAGAGTAGATTAAAATGTCAATATGTAACTCCTTATGATAATGATGGTGGAAACTTTTACACCACAATACCGTTGGGAAAGCTATATTGTTACAAGCTAATCACATGCAATTACCCTTAAATGGAAATAATATAATCCTAACAGTATCTGATCATTCAAGACAAGCTTTTCCATCGGTGTATAACGAGAGTACAGTGAGGCATGAGCAAAGCAATTGACTGTTAATAATATTGCTATAAAATTAAGCAATGATAATGTAGACGTAAATCAGCGACAATGGAAACGTGAGGTAACGGTTCTGAAGGCGAATGGAGACAAATGAGAATGTTGCAGCCACATTTTCCAACATCAATACAGAACAGCGAGCACCTAATTCTGCTGTCGTGCAGGGAACGACGTTTAGAAGTCCGGAGACCGATTTCGGCAGCGCTCGTGTGGTGTCATTTTTAAGCCGTTCGCAAGCCTCTCCACATCCCATCGCTGGAAATTGAATTAACATATCTAGATTTCCGATTATGGTTCAAATGGCTCTGAGGAATATGGGACTTAACATCTGAGGTCACCAGTCCCCTAGAACTTAGAACTACTTAAACCTAACTAACCTAAGGACATCACACACATCCATGCCCGAGGCAGGATTTCAACCAGCGACCGTAGCGGTCGCGCAGTTCCAGACTGAAGCGCCCATAGCCGCTCGGCCACATCGGCCGGCTTTCCGATTACCGATGCCTTCGCTCTAGAGATGCAGTAGGATGAGGAGGCTAATCGTTCTATTTGATATAAATATATAAAGGCAGGAATAATCAGTACCATTGCAAATATAGGTAAAATGGAGAAACAGGGTCAGAGTGTGCAAGAAACCATAGAGATACATCGAATGATGACAAGAGGCGGCAGAGGATTGTCATCAGAAGGCAAAGGAATCTCGACAAGCTAAGCGGAAACTTCCCAGCGAAGGACTGACCGAAGCTGTTGAGAAATTCCTGGTGAAAACTGCAGATTAGTTTCTCATTGTTTGGATGTGCTGATCCCGCAGTTATTCAGTTACTCAATGAAAATTTTAAGTCCACAGGACCGTTTTCAGGGTTAGTAACAGCCATTATCAAGTGTATTTGAAGCTGTAAATGTTAATATGATTGGTATGTAGATATTCTAATAATATGAAAGAAGAAAAAAGCTTATATATTAAAGTGCGGGCCAAGAAAAAAATACAACTTACTTTAGACTGTAGAAAAGCAAGAATGAACGTAGGCATGTGTTGGTAATTTATCATATCATAAACTCCCCACGTCATTATTCCAGCCGCGTCATGTCATCCTGTTCAGTATAAAAAGACCTGTTTTTCGTCCAGCGATAAACAGGCTCCTTAAACTGGCGCAACATTCTAAGGAAGTTGGGAAGCAACTTCGCTGGTTGCGAAATATAGCATGGAACGCAGTCTGTCATGGTCGTCTATGAAATTTACAACTGTCGAAGTCTAAAACGAAATAGTTGAAACAAAATGAAGTACTAAGTAGAATATAGTTTGTATCGTTTCCTTTCAATGGCCAGACATCAAAATCCCAACTGTCACTTTTACGCTTTTTAATACTCAAAGCAACACCTGACATAGGCCAAAACAGTGGCCTACACGACATTTTCTGTTCAAGCTATTAGGCAAGTTAAATTGAGTAAACCAGAGCAAATTTCTAAACGCGACGTTAGGAACACAAGGCATAAAAAAAGGAAAGAAAAGAAAGAAACCGAAGTAAGTCCACATTCGCAGCTCACCTTATAAAACGTAGTCAAAAGATACACGATAACGAAGACAACCTTGTAATTTCAAATGCAATGAAGAAGGCCTACTTTATGGACGGTTACTTTATACTCACCTTAAAAAGCTAAGGAAAAGAGCCTTAGTGAGCAATGCCCATTACTTGAGTCCGCATTGTGCCTTTTGTATTTAATTCCGATGCAATTTCTGTGTTTCATCGTCAATAAGAAGGTCACTGGGATACAGTAAACCTGAAGTGAAGCATCGGAATCTATAACTAGTGTCACAGGAATGGTTCGAAACAAAGACAGTAAGAAGGGTCAATTTTCTTGTACTTAAGTCGGCATTGTGCATTTCTATTTAATTCCGATGCAATTTCTGTGTTTCGTCGTCAATAAGAAGGTCCAAGGGATACAGTAAACCTGAAGTGAAGCATCGGAATCTAAAACCGGTCTCACAGGAAAGGTTCAAAACATAGACAGTAAGAAGAGCCAGTCCTCTTGTACTTGAGTCGGCATTGTGCTTTTTGTATTTAATTCCGATGCAATTTCTGTGTTTCATCGTCATTAAGTCGGTCAGAGGGATACAGTAAACCTGAAGTGAAGCATCCGTATCTATAACTAGTGTCACAGGAATGGTTCAAAAGAAAGACAGTAAGAAGAGTCAGTTTTCTTGTACTTAAGTCGGCATTGTGCTTATCTATTTCATTCCGATGCCATTTCTGTGTTTCGTCGTCAATAAGAAGGTCCAAGAGATACTGTAAACCTGACGTGAAGCATCGGAATCTATAACCGGTCTCACAGGAATGGTTCAAAGCATAGACAGTAAGAAGAGCCAGTCCTCTTGTACTTGAGTCAGCATTGTGCCTTTTGTATTTAATTACGATGCAATTTCTGTGTTTCGTAGTCAGTTAGAAGGTCCTAGTGATACACTAAACCTGAAGTCAAGCATCGGAATCTAAAACTGGTCTCACAGGATAGGTTCAAAACATAGACAGTAAGGCATAAAAAAAGGAAAGAAAAGAAAGAAACCGAAGTAAGTCCACATTCGCAGCTCACCTTATAAAACGTAGTCAAAAGATACACGATAACGAAGACAACCTTGTAATTTCAAATGCAATGAAGAAGGCCTACTTTATGGACGGTTACTTTATACTCACCTTAAAAAGCTAAGGAAAAGAGCCTTAGTGAGCAATGCCCATTAACGAACACCAGTTTCTGGGATATTTGCCGTCCCCTTATTGACAAATTCCTTTGAAGATATTCGGCAAATTCGCAGCTGTACTTAATTGTTCCTAAACGTACTTTTGTAAGCAATGAACGATGCGTCCGAGCTATGCTACATCGCTCAACAGTTCGCGGCAGTACAAATATTAGTTGTTAGAAGCCGTACCTGTACATTCGACGTGGACACGTCTTTCTTTGCAAAAATTTTGCACTTTTATTAATTCCAAATAACAACTTGCAGCTTTTAGCTACAAAATTTGGAAATGTAATTCTGAAATGCGTCAGAATGTAACTCTGTTTAACCCATTATATCCCATCGTATCATTAATCATACGCTTGCTCCTCTAAGGCATATTTTTTACAGAAGCTCTTTGTCGACAACTGAAATATTTCTTTTATGTTTTATTGTTAGTTTGAAAGTCCATTGTTGAAACTAACAGTAGCAGTGTAGATCAGTATGCTATTGACTCTGCTGCTGCTCCTCATAGACAGGCGGTAAGTTAATAAAATTACGATGTGCAGCTTCATAATTCCGTTCTTATTATTAGGGGTTAGTACTTTGAATACTTAAATGCAATATATTAGCACAAATTGGGAAAGAGTACTTCATTTGCTTTGTTGTGGTACTGGCTTATGTCTACAGTGGGCAGTAAAGGGTCCTTTTCTCGCAGTTGGTCAGATTCATTTCAAATATAATTAGGAGAAGGCGAAGGGCTTTGACAAGTTCTACATATTCTGTTCATGGAGAATGAAGACGGTGCAGCTTTGTCTGACATATTTAATACAACCCGCCACTGTTTCTGGTTTAGGGAAGAAGGTTCTGGGGCAAACTGCAGAGATAAGGGCGGTAAATACTGACGGCGTTCCGTTTTTATCCACTCAAGATGAAAATACCTGTTGTTCCAAATCACGATTTCGGACCCGAGTTAGGAAAACAAGACACTGGATAGAAGAAAGACTAGACTCTTCACAAATATGTAAGGTATATCGTGATCCTACACCTTATACAACAGAACATCTCCGCACATCAGGCTCAATATCTTTTTCGTAAAGTTTTTGATGCTCATTAGTTTGAGATTCTGACGAGAGAAACAGTAAAATATGCTGCTCAAAAAGTGCAGAGCATACAAATAAGTCATGACATATACAAATACATTGCTGTTTTGCTGTTATCTGGACATTTTAGATCATGCATAGACGTATGTACTGGGAGACCAGGCCTAACACAGACACTGCCCTCGTTTCGAACTTTATCTCCCGAAATACTTTTTAAAAATTCGTAGATTCTTCCATGTCAATGATAATGACAGCATTGGAAAAAAAATAAAGTTTATAAGGTTTGGCCATTAATTACAAATCTAAATAAGAAATTTCAAGACATCATACAGCCTCTAGGATCAAACTTCTCCTTTAATGAGGCCATGGCGCCTTATTATGGCCACCACTATATAAAATAGTTTATAAGAGACACGCCAATTCGCTATGGTTTCAGATAGTGGTGTTTAGCTACATATAACGGATATCTCATCAAATTTGAGCCATATGTTGGAGCAAGTCAAAGAGATCCCCATATGCCCCTGGGACATTCAGTTGTTGGAAAGCTGTGTGTGGACTACATGCCTCAGAACAGCACAGTGCACATTGGTAATTACATTAACTCTCTACCCCTAACTAAATCTCTTACTTCATATGGAATTATATGCATAAGAACCCTGAGAAATGACCGCTTGGAGAAGACACCCATGTCAGATATAAAGAAGGCACCACGAGCTACAACCCATATGTTACATGATACAGAGAATTCTATCACACTTGTAAGATGGAACGACAATAGTCAAATGACTCTGGGGACAAATAAACTGGATGAATGTGTATTAGGCGAAAGTACATGCTTGAGGTGGAATTGAGAATCAAGAATGAGGATTTCCATACCACAGTCTTCCCTTGTACAGGAATATAATGGGCCACATGGGAGAGGTAGATCTTTTTGACAATCTACAAAGTCTAAACCGCATTCGAATAAGATCAAAGAAATGGTACTGGCGAATGATCAGATTCTGCCTAAACGGTGCTGTTGTGAATATGTGGATCCTATACCAACAGCTAAATAACAATGTAAGCTTACTTGAATTTACTTTCAATTTTGATTTCGCCCAGCATTGGAAAGCCAAGGGGTGTGAGACCAAGATTTCTGTCACAGGAGCAAGAAGACATAAGATTTGATAATTCTGGACACATAATTAATGGGCGCTGCACGCAAAGAAGATGTGCACAGTGTGGTAAATGCACAAAATTTCACTGTATGACACCATCCAAAGCGATGTTTCATTTTGTATCAACGTCGCTAAGAAGACTAAGTTGTCTAATTAACTATAATTTTTGTCATTTGTCCTTTATTATTGCAGTGTCTTACTTTATTCTTGTAATGCAGTGCAGTTATTTTGTTGGTTCTACTATATGAATTTGCCATGTATACTTAATGTATAAATAAATAATATAACCTTAAAATATAAACAAAACGGAAATTACAATACCTGGAAATAATTATTCTACTTTTTCTTCATTTATACGTGTAATGAATGATAATCAGGAAAAATCCAGCATATTGCTTGTGATAAAATTGTGCAAGAAATTCTACCCCTTATTGGATATTGTATGATATATCATTCCTCAATGATTTCACCCCTTACTGCTCACCGTATATCATATGTAAAAATATTATGAATTTAAGGCCACCGTCATAAATTAACATTCATGATATGATTGTTAACTTATGTGGGTAGTGGATCTGAAATTTTATCAAAATCTAAAAAAACTTCTGGGTAACTAATGCACGAAAACGGTTTTAATGTAAGAGACTGTAGAGTTTTTATAATAACGAACCACTCTTTTTTTCTCACTACGTCATTGGGTGCGAATCATTTATACATAAACTTCACTTTTACTATTTTTTCATTTGATGTTGCTTCTCCACAACATAAAGTAAGGTATATTCTCACTGCATTTGCACAGCACGTAATTACTGCATATAAGCATTATCTCTCATCCCCCTATTATAAAATAATTCTTATCTATCCCTTATATTATGTATCAACATTGGAAGATACAGTTGATAATGATCTAATCTAAAGGCAGAGACGAGTCGTGTGTACTTAATATAGTTCTATGTAAGTATATGAGCGGCTTTTCATCATTTTGACAAAACTGAAGAGGTACAGAGTGAAGTGGTCTAGGTAATGGAGTTTCTGAATTTCAGAATGTAAATTTGGGAATAATTAAATCCTGGAATTGATTCAAAGTCTGAGAAGGTTGAGACTGGATTGAATAGTGTGTAAATATAATAGACAAGATTCGAGAAGAATGAAAGTTTCTCGAAAATAAAATACAAAACATCTAGTTGAGCTTAGAGAGAAGTGCCGGAAAAATAAAGAGAACCTCGTGAACCAAATTGGTAGAGCAGAGCACGAAAATAGAGGCTCACTAAGTGGGAATATCAGGGGATATAGCTTTCAAATACAAGAGTTGGATGAAAAATTCGAAGCTCTAAATTAGTAGACGCTGAAAGGATCTTAATCAGGAAGGGTCAGTTGCTAAACTCGCAGAGAGTGATAAGACATGGACAAGAGTGAGGATCCGACTGCGTCGATGCTAGTGGCAGTTACTGACGGGGTTTGGTTTGTCTTTAAATGCAGTGAAGGTCCGTCTCGAGCCAACAGATGACACAGGGGGGATTAACAACGATTCCAGGTTATTGCTCTTCAGATCAAACATCAACTATGTGAGGCAGAGAATGGCGAACTTTCTGTGTATGGGTACTGGTATAGAAAGGGCCATGAAAATGGCTAGAGAGATGAGAAGGACTGGAATGATGGACCAAATTATTGCAATATCACAGCTGGTCAAAGTAATTGGACGAACCTCCGCAGAAATTCTCGCCGGCACCACCGGACTGTTCTGGCCACAGTCATTTTCTGTTCTTATGTAATCCACACTGGCGCATGGTTGTATCAGTTCCAGTACTCATTACCACCCACATGGCCAAGTAGTTTCAGAAGTGAAATGTCACATAGGTGCTTTGAAGGGGGACCGGCCCTGAGAATGTAACCTATGACTCATGAATATGCTACATTCACACAGTTTTGTAGAGCCTTTCTTTCTGCGTATGGGTCAGAGATGGCTCAGAATAGCGTCAAGTACGGCATAATAATGATTTAGAACTACAACCAATAAGATTATTTCAGTTCTGCAAGGTTTTTCGAACATATGATTCACCAGAATAAGTTCTTGTATGACCCATTTAGCCCTGCGTAACTGATCCGCATATGTGTAACAAAACTGCTGGTACACGTTCGACCAGTCATTATTTCTGGGCGTTGAAAAAAGAAAAAAATGTCGAAGTATTGAAGACGCTGCTTCAGGAGTAGGGATATGACGAAGGAGAGGGCAGGCAATGTGATAGTCCATGCTAATACACCTAATATGTACCACTAGTGCAAAAGAGGATATGCAGGAGGAGTAGAGCAGTAGGCGTGATAGGACATGCAGGCATGACCAGTTTCATCATGGACACTACCCATATCGGCCAATCGCCTTTAGCAACCGGCATGGGCGAAATATGAACTAACACACGGAAGAAGCGAAAATATCAGGATTATGCCAACCCATATGTCAGTCAGCTAAACACAGGCACTTCCTGTGTACTGACAAGTGACAACAACGGAAGACATTTTCATACACTGGACGGTGCAAGCACTTGTAGGGTTAATTATACTGGTTGAGAAGACGTAAGAAAGGGATTATTACAAGAAGTGGTGGGCAGCGAAGATCGAAGTATCAGTCCAGTAATAACAACTTTTATTGGGGCAGTATCTTCGAGAATAGATTAAGGAAAGACAAGCTTACGTTTCTAGCATTTGTAGACTTAGAGAAAGCTTTTGACAATGTTAATTGGAATACTCTCTTTCGTATTATGAAGGTGGCAGGGGTAAAATATAGGAAGCGATAGGCTATTTACAATTTGTACAGAAACCAGATGGCAGTTATAAGAGTCGAGGAGCATGAAAGGGAAGCAATGGTCGGAAAGGGAGTGAGACAGGGTTGTAGCCTATCCCCAATGTTATTCAATCTGTATACTGAGCAAGTAATAAAGGAAACAAAAGAAAAATTCGAAGTAGGAATCAAAATCCATGGAGAAGAAATAAAAGCTTTGAGGTTCGCCGATGACATTGTAATTCTGTTAGAGACGGCAGAGGACCTGGAAGAGCAGCTGAACGGAATGGACAGTGTCTTGAAAGGGGGATATAAGATGAACATCAACAAAAACAAAACGAGGTTAATGGAATGTAGTCGAATTAAATCGGGTGATGCTGCGGGAATTAGATTAGGAAATGAGACGCTTAAAGTAGTAAATGAGTTTTGCTATTTGGGGAGCAAAATAACTCACGATGGTCGAAGTAGAGAGGATATAAAATGTAGACTGGCAATGGCAAGGAAATCGTTTCTGAAGAAGAGAAATTTGTTAACATCGAGTATAGATTTAAGTGTCAGGAAGTCGTTTCTGAAAGTATTTGTATGGAGTGTAGCCATGTATGGAAGTGAAACGTGGACAATAAATAGTTTAGACAAGAAGAGAATAGAAGCTTCCGAAATGCTGTGCTACAGAAGAATGCTGAAGATTAGATGGGTATATCACATAACTAATGAGAAGGTATTGAACAGAATTGGGGAGAGGAGAAATTTGTGACAACTTGACTAGAAGAAGAGATCGGTTGGTAGGACATATTCTAAGGCATCAAGGGATCACCAATTTAGTATTCGAGTGCAGCGTGGAGGGTAAAAATCGTAGAGGGAGATCAAGAGATGAATACACTAAGGAGATTCTGAAGGATGTAGGTTGCAGAGGGTACTGGGAGATGAAGCTTACACAGGATAGAGTAGCATGGAGAGCTGCATCAACCCAGTCTCAGGACTGAAGACCACAACAACAACAACAACAATCTTCGATAAATATTCTGGACAGGGACAGTCCTACCGCCGAATTCAGTGAGGCAGATTCTCGAAAATGTGAGGAAATGTGGCCGTGGCCGGTCTTGTCATTTCGAGGAAAAGGATGCTATATTTGGAAAAAGCGTGGATGTTAAAAAACAAACTCAAGTTGCATTAAAGTGTCGGGGGAATGAGCTTAAAGCAAATTTATCAATTGCACTCTGAGTGAAGTGGCGTTGTTGGGGACTGATTTCCTGAATTCCAAGAGGACTATTGACTCCGAGTGTTGATGGGGTTCCTGTGAAGTAAGATTGCGTTTCGAAGGAAGAGTCAAAGGCGCGTTGCCTACGATTTGACGCCCGATATGGGTTGCTACCAAAACTGGAAATCATCTGAGTAAATAGAGTCCCCCATTATCTGATCCAGGACGGAATGACACTTTTCCAGTGGTGTGAGACACGTTGTTGGCTTTGCTGAGGGTCCTTCGGAATCTGACTAAACGGAATTATGTGGTGTATTATATGAAAATGCTGGAGTGTTTCTGAAGCTCCTGGTGCAATAAAGGATTGTGTATTTAAGTTTGGTGTAAGGCAACACTAGAAGGTTTTTGTGGCACGATACAAAATACACTCGGCATAAAAGGCGATAGTGAAAAACGAAAATCAGGAGATGACAGAGGAAGGCGTAATAGCTGTGGGAGCGTATAATAATTCAGGGTGATTCAAAAAGAATATCACAACTTTAAAAATGTGTATTTAATGAAAGAAACATAATATAACCTTCTGTTATACATCATTACAAAGAGTATTTAAAAAGGTTTTTTTTCACTCAAAAACAAGTTCAGAGATGTTCAATATGGCCCCCTCCACACACTCGAGCAATATCAACCCGATACTCCAACTCGTTCCACACTCTCTGGAGGTGTTAGAGAATTGGCTGTTCTCTCAGCTCGAACAAGAAGCACAACAATTCATATTTCAGCAGGATGGAACGCCACCACATTGGCACTTATCTGTCCGTAACCACCTGAACGTCAACTACCCGAGGTGATGGATCGGCTGCCAGGCAGCCCGTGACAGAGCACTTCATCACTGGCCTCCAAGAAGCCCTGATCTTACCCCCTGCGATTTTTTCTTATGGGGGTATGTTAAGGATATGGTGTTTCGGCCACCTCTGCCAGCCACCATTGATGATTTGAAACGAGAAATAACAGCAGCTATCCAAACTGTTACGCCTGATATGCTACAGAGACAAGCTGCATTTCGAGTACGGAGGGAGAGAACGAACTACGTGTTATTTGCTTGTGCCTAGGCGTGGTCGTTAACCAGCAGTTTCCGACTTTTGAATCAGTGTTGTGAGTAGGTGCCTTAATGAGAGACATTATGGCAGTGGACACCAGAAGTGACGGCTGCCAAACGAACTGAACCTACAGCACCGATTAGCGGAAAGCCCTAAATCGTGAAACATTTCAGGGCCGCTAGGAACTCGTGGAATGGACGAGTCGGTTGTTGTCTCTTGTCTCGGACAGAAGAGAGGCTCTGGCAGCGAAATTGACGCATCTACATCCATTCTCCGCAAGCCACCTGACGGTGTGTGGCGGAGGGTACCTTGAGTATCTCTATCGGTTCTCCCTTCTATTCCAGTCTCGTATTGTTCGTGGAAAGAAAGATTGTCGGTATGCCTCTGTGTGGGCTCTAATCTCTCTGATTTTATCCTCATGGTCTCTTCGCGAGATATACGTAAGAGGGAGCAATTTAATGCTTGACTCCTCGGCCTAGGTATGTTCTCGAAACTTTAACAAAAGCCCGTACCGAGCTACTGACCGTCTCTCCTGTAGAGTCTTCCACTGGAGTTCATCTATCATCTCCGTAACGAAGCCCGCTGCTCTCCGTTGGATCTTCTCTATCTCTTCTATCAACCCTATCTGGTAGCAGTATTCAAGCAATGGGCGAACAAGTGTACTGTAAGCTACTTCCTTTGTTTTCAGCATTGCATTTCCTTAGGATTCTTCCAATGAATCTCAGTCTGGCATCTGCTTTACCGACGATCAACTTTATATGATTATTCCATTTTAAATCACTCCTAACGCCTACTCCTAGATAATTTATGGTATTAACTGCTTCCAGTTGCTGACCTCCTGTATTGTAGCTAAATGATAAAGGATCTTTCTTTCTACGTATTCGCAGCACATTACACTTGTCTACATTGAGATTCAATTGCCATTCCCTGCACCATGCGTCAATTCGCTGCAGATCCTCCTCCATTTCAGTACAATTTTTCATTGTTACAACCTCTCGATATACCACACCATCATCCGCAAAAAGCCTCAGTGAACTTCCGATGTTATCCACAAGGTCACCATTTACTTATTTTGCGAATAGCAACGGTCCTACGGAACTCCCCTGCGGCACACCTGAAATCACTCTTACTTCGGAAGACTTCTCTCCATTGAGAATGACGACCTTAAGTTTTGTTTCCTTGTGTGTGTGTGTGTGTGTGTGGGCGTTGAGTTTCGTCGTCAGTATTCGATACCTCAAGGCGGGTGTAGTTTTTTTTATCGCGCAAGCACTTGACGTGACGTCGGGAGCTTCCGATGTTGATTAGTGATCAGCAAGTTTGTTCTCCAAAGTATGATACATGGACATAGAAGAAGGTAGTATAACTGTTATGTGAATGCGTGGTTGAGCCTTGGTGACTGGCGCTAGTTATGCTCCACTTGCGTCCCTGGTATCGACACTCGTCTGTACTTGTATCTCTGACTGTTCCGCCTTTGGGTTTCCGGCTTGCCGTGTGGCCGAGGGCTCTCTCCTTGCGGCGTTCAACGAGGCAACATGTTTGGAAGGCAGGCCCTCGTCTCTATCCGCAGTGCCTGGGCCTCGCAGTACTCGCCGTTTTGCCGCGCGCCGTGTGTACGGCGCTGATTAGTCGGCGCGTTTGCGTGCAAAATGGTGGCTGGTCCGTCATCTCAGGCTGGACTTCTTCTCATCGCGTAACTGGAAGCATTAAGTTACGTATGACTCATATTCTGCTGTTAACCTGTGAAGATCTGTGAAACTTATGTGGCACGTTGTATCTGTCAGAGATCAGTTAAGGGTGATTCTGAACAAGAGAGTGTTTTACTGAACTTACGAAGTCTAAGGGTTCGAAGTGTTGTATCCGCGGAGCGGAATCTATTTCGGCAAATGCAAAAGGGAATAGTTTTACTGCTTGTTTTAAAGGTTCCTTGCAGTGTTTATTTGATGTGGTATGTAGGGTTTTCTTCTCCCAGTTTTGGTTTTAGACTTTCTTTTAACATGAAAGGCAGAGCTTTAAGTCAGTGTAATTTTAGTTGTTCTTTTATTCGGTAAATGTCTCAGTTTGGTTTTAAGTTATGTTACAGATAGTCACGTAGTTCGTAAGCCTTGCATGGTATTGAGAAAGGTAAATCAGGAGTTGAATTTGTCTGCCGTGTGAATTATTTGCTGTTGCAGAAATGGTCTGGTATGTGGGGCAAATGGGGTTTGTCGCCTTGGCGGGCAGGCTGAGATCGTGTGTGTGTTTGGAGTGTTTTCTGTCCTGGCTTGCAGCCTGATCATCTTTCAAACTTCTTCGCGGTTGCTTTCTACTCGTTTGTTCAGAGTACCACCGTGTATACGCCGTGCTCCTATCCTTTAAATAACCGGTCTGTCTGCCGGGACGGACGAGATCTTTTCATAAGTAACTAGAGGTGTATCATTAATGTTGTGTAAATTTTGGTTACGTAAGCAATGAACTTAACAGTGTGTTTATGGTGGTGACAGTCTGTGATCCTTTTGCAATCTGATCTAATTATTATCTTTAAAATACTGTTTGTTATATTAATTCATCTTCCAATCACATAGTTTTTCTAAGGTTGGTGAAGGACAAGTGTCCGAAATTTAAAGACTTGATCTTTGGTAATTCCATCTGTATTTTTTTAAAGGGGGTACACAGTTAAGGTCAGTTGTATATTTTCTCAAGAGGACAAAGGTCCGAACTAAATTTTTATATTGTTATTCTGATTCGGTAATAATGAAATTTGTTCATCAGTTGAAATTAAAGTTACGAGGTGAATCAAATGAAAACCTTAAATTTGTAATAACAAATCGAAATTTCGCGCCGTTATCCTGTAAGTTGGTAAGCGTGCTACAAACAGCGTGCAGAATGACCTGTAGGTGGCAGCATAGTGCAGATGCACACATACCGTCGCAGTATCAGTATAAAGAGGCTGCCCCCCTTGCGACTTGCACCAGGGAAGAACAGCGTTCTGTTATTCGGTTTTTGCGTAGTGAAGGTGTGAAATCTATTGAAATTCATCGACGAATGAAGGTTCAGTACGGTGATGCATGTTTGTCACAGCAGCCTGTCTACGTATGGAGTAAGAAGTTCACAAATGGTGTGACTTCAGTGGAAGATGCTCCTCGTCCAGGTCAGGCACAACGAGTTGTTACTCCACAGAACATTGCAGCAGTTGAAGCCACAGTGAAGGAAAACCGTCGAGTGACACTGAATGACATTGCAGCATGTTTATAGATGAGTCATGGGTCAGCACACCACATTGTTCATTTTGTGCTCCAGTTTCACAAAGTACCACGGTAGCTGATTCCTGAAATGAGAGAACGACATGTTGATGCTTGTGAAGAACTTGAACGAGAAGGTGATGGCATCCTTGCAAGAATCGTTACTGGGGACAAAACCTGGGATCACTTCCACCAACCGAAAAAGAAGACAGCGAGCAAGAAATGGCGCCATTCCTCATCACCAAAACCAAAGAAGTTTCGAACAGAACCATCGGCAGGGAAGGTTAGGCTGACTCTCTTTTGGGACGAAAGAGGCGTCATTTTGGAGCATTACATACCTAGAGGGACCAGTGTCAAAAGTGCATCATACACAGATCTCCTAATAAATCATCTGCGGCCTGCAATCAAATCAAAGCGACGTGGATTGCTTTCAGCAGGTGTCCTTTTGCAACATGACAATGCAAGGCCCCACACTACCCGTACAAAAGTTGCAATAATCACAGACCTGCATTTTGAGTGTCTTCCTCATCCACCATACTCACCATACCTTGCCCCAAGTGACTTCCATATGTTTGGACCACTCAAAGACACAATGGGAGGAAAGAAGTTACATGCTGATGAAAAGGTACGCCATGCGGTGCATGAGTGGTTGTGCGGACTACCAAAAGAATTTTGCAAGCGCTGGAGGACTTGCATTGAGCGTGGGGCAGATTATCTTGAAAGGCGGTACAGCTTTGTACCAATTCTGCACAATAAATAATATTTAAAAAAATAATTAAAGTTTTCATTTGACTCACTCCCGTATGTACTAACCACAAGTTTTCCATCAGCAAAGATTCCTAGCTTCCTACCTGCTTTGAGGAGCTGTGCTTAAATTGCAATTTTGGTTTCTCTAGCACAGAACTTGATCAGTAACACAGCTCAGTGGTGTCTGTTCTTACGACCATGTCCCTAAGAAGACATCACGCGGAATCCGCAGCTCTTCTTCCGCACATGTCCAAAAAAGCAAGCACCACGCATTCGTATAATTGATTCACCTCGGCGGGAATGAATCCACAACCTTCGATGGAAATTCACATTTATTTTCGACCACCCCAGCGGGAATCTAAGTCTACACAACATGGACTGGGGCTGCGGATAGGTGATGCTGGGGGGTGATGTCAGTCGGCCGGGGAGCGTGAGAGACAGACCGCACGTTTGCGACAAACACTTTTTCCTGGTGGCACAATGATAAACGCAGCTTCCTGGTAAGCAGGAGATCCCATGTTCGATGGCCGAGCGGTTCTAGGCGCTACAGTCTGGAACCGCCTCGACCGCTACGGTCGCAGGTTCGAATCCTGCCTCGGGCATGGATGTGTGTGATGTCCTTAGGTTAGTTAGGTTTAAGTAGTTCTAAGTTCTAGGGGACTGATGAATTAAGTCCCATAGTGCTCAGAGCCATTTGAACCAAGCCATGTTCGAGCCCCGGTTCTGCATAAAATTTCACTCGTTGTCGCCAATTCCGCAAGACGTCTGGACGTAGCTGCCATTAGTCTCTTTAATTTCCTTTCTCCCGCACTCCAATTTACCTAATAGTGTAACTAAGCGAAGACAGCCTTATAGAGCAAACAGCTAACAATGGGGGTGAATGGTCGGAAAGAGGCTCGTTAACGTGGGAATAAACCATGGAAATTTGTTTCTCTTTTCTGTTTTGTTGAAATTCCTGGTGATATCGAAGGATGCTAATTGAGAGTCAAGCGATTTATTCTTCTGTTTCATTTTTCGATTACCAAATTACCCTATTTAGCAATTCGTCACACAAAGCAGCCGTCTGTTCGAAACAATTATTCATCGCTTTTCTCATTAAATGTTGTCATAGGCTAGATAAACTTTTAATATGAAACCATCAACCGACAAATTAAGAAAAAACTCCACTGGCTATAAGGCATTGCTTTTTAAATGTGCCCCACGCTCAGCTGGATGAACCCTTACCGCTATAGCTATCCGTCTGTCACGAGCGTACCTGCAAATAGAAGAGCTTACTCGTCAGAAAATTTTAGCTATTTGTTAAGCATAAGCACTGATTATTTGGAAACATTATGGGTAGGAGTAACTTTTGTTCTTCTGACTGTTAGAAGCTGAATGACAGAATGAAATGTTACAGACAGTACTGTTGGCGTATTGTGCTCCTTTCGACACTCCGTTTTAATTTCTTGATGCCTTTGCAGCTTGATTTAGGTAATGGAACACAGTTTCTTTGTACGGTTCATTTCACTGGTCTCAGGGTTCATATTACTAGCAACTTACGTAATTTCGCTGAGGATGTCCTCGTTTAGCAAGTGCTCTGTCTTCTCATTTGCGTTCCTCTGTATTGGGGTAACGCCAATGACAGTGTTCTGAAGAGGTACATTCTTAAGTCTATGTGTTAAATACGCACAATATATACACTATAAACATCACAGAACATAAAAAGGAAATGAATGACGTGTGGTGGATTAGTTTACAGTTAGCAGTACACTTAAGAAAGAGAATTCATTGAACATTTTCTTGCTTTTCATCCTGTCCAATAAGCCTCTTCTGACCTGGGAGAGCTTGTCAGAACTCTCCCCATTTTCTATACCTCACCCGTCTTTTCCTTCACACCTCTTCCTTCCTCTTCAGTCCGTCTGGCGGCAGAAGGTCCCACTGAGTACGAAAGCTTGTAAATTTCAATACCTTTATATATGTGTAACATTGCCACGTCTTGGTGAGCAGATTTTTTTTTGACTGTCCTACCACGCTATATTTTCAAACAATGACAACTGCAACGGCTTTTGATTTATGATTTTCAGCTTGCAATTGGTGCAACAGTGTTACTAGTATCTACACTGTAGCTCCCAATTGTACTTGCGGCACATAGAGTAAAAGTCATTGACCAATACTTTTGATAATTCAGTCCAGCGTCAACTCGGCAACGCACCTGTGAAACGCGAGCTACATTCGTCGCTTCCAAGTCCTCTCTGGGTATCCATCGTCTGAGCAAACGTAGTATTCCTGGGGCTACCATAGTTGGCAAGGTCGCGTAACAAGTCTGGCAACCGCACAATCAATCAAGTTACTTCCCGGAGTGGAACAGACTTATCCTGGTAAATTCACTTACTGTTTTCTTGTAAGTGATTTTTCACATGAGGTCCGTCGTCGGGTATGGTTTATGGTTTTAAGCTTTGAAGGCCGTATCACGGAGAAAATTCCACTAATGTTTTCAGTTTGCATATTATCTGTATTAGCCATCATTAAAGCGTTGAAATGGCAGAGATTACCGCTCAGGCTTGCTGGCGCATTGTAAATGTCACTGCCGTCTGATGTAATACCTGTTTCCGCCGTGGGGTTCAACTCGAATGGAGGACTACTATCATGCATATGTTTTTCTCTTCTTTAAATTGGCAGCAGTATATTAAGAAAACCCTCTGCGCTGTAAGATATTCCATAACGTTGATTTAATGCATTTTAGATCAGAAGGTGAAACCATTACGAGTTTCCTGAATTACACTCTTATTAAATGAAGCATTTTTCTGCTTCACCCCCCGAAAAATTAAAAATTTTTGGTGAATGCACAATTTGTTTAAAAGCTGAATCACGTTGAACAGTTTGTTAAGCAGGTAGAGAACAAACTCATCTGTAGTGTTATGGGGCCATTTTCATGAATAGACGCTCAACACAGGCAAATTCACAATATTCAAATTGGAGACCTACCCTTGACATGCATAACTAATAAATCTGAAATTTAGGAGTGATAGTTATTTACAACAGTATGGAAATGGTCTTGCATCTTATTAGGAAGTAATGAAATGTTTGTAAGCAAACTGAACGACACAACCAGTGAAGTGAATGCCGAGATGGCCAGGCTCTTCCTCACAGAAAGGACCCCGAGACATGGCGGTCACATAACGTCTAAGAGATGCCTGAGCCTTCTGACACCCGTGGCGCCACCGGTCAAATTCGCAGCGGGGACAGCTCCCAGCAGCGACCACATGCGAAAACATTTTGAGATGGTGTGAGGAAGAAAGCGCTACTGTCGACAGCACGTACACAACGACGGAAGATGCTATGGAGCAGGTGAAAGGAAACCTCCAGTTTTTGAAAACCGTGCTACGACACAAAACGCGCACTCCTGCACAAAAATCTTTGAATTGGAGTAGTTGAACATGCCTTTTGAATGCTGTATATTTTCTTATTTAACTCGTACACCCAGAGGCGTTTCGCCTTACAATGCCTCTTCAGTGAGTCCTGAAATACCAGGTGGTTATAATTGAACTTTCCCTGTTTAACAAGTTGTAAATAACTACAGTACTAGAACCAAACTTGGTAGCATGAATGTTCAGAGTATGAGGTTCATGATTTTCATGTCACATCGCCACTATCCAGTTCCGCCTATGGCCACCAGGTGCCGTGGTCAATCGTCGTGCAAAAAAAAGGGCTCTGAGCACTATGGGACTTAACATCTATGGTCATCAGTCCCCTAGAACTTAGAACTACTTAAACCTAACTAACCTAAGGACAGCACACAACACCCAGCCATCACGAGGCAGAGAAAATCCCTGACCCCGCCGGGAATCGAACCCGGGAACCCGGGCGTTGGAAGCGAGAACGCTACCGCACGACCACGAGATGCGGGCTCAATCGTCGTGATTTATAGTATCACACACCGACCAGTCGCAGTGCACTTGTTGACGTCTCAACACGATCTTGGACAAAAGATGGAGCGCATTGTTAATGAAGCCCTATTATCAACACAACAGTAATGCTGCAGCTGGACACAATGTATATCGCCTGCTGAGAGGATTACGGAAGGGTCGTCTTTCTGGTGCGTCCGGCCCCTATCACGTGGCGCCGAGCCAAGTCGGGCGGGTTGCATCACCGACTGGTTAGGCGCTCAGCGGGCAGTGTGGCGCTATGTTTTCGAATTTTTTTCAAACTGTTGCATCCTTGAGCCCCCGGTCCGCGATATACGTCTAGCGGTTACAGGGGTCAAGGATCACACTTTATTAATAATTATAGTACAAAGTAATATCTCCAGTTGCAGTTACATTTTCAGCAAATACACCAAGTCCTTTCATCCATACATGAATTTTCTCATCATTACTAACTTTTCTACAAGAGCGTGTATACAATGTAAATGGCATATTACTATACACATAACTAGGTCTACTTGGGTCTTCGGGTCGACACCACAATGCCATGTTTTGTAAGCGATGACATCTCGGCCGGCAAATGATTCAAGTCCAGGAAGCGAAGCATTTTCACAACGAACTATGGCGAGTGTAAACTAACCACTACCAGAATTGCCAGTAGCGACATCCAGGGTAAAATTAACCCAGCAGCCACGGAAGAATATAGGACCATTTAGTATAACTGCTTGGGCTGTTCCATTTCCTCCAAGTTTATTCTCGAGACTGATAATATGTATGTAGACAGGAATGCGGTGGCGGCGTTATTTTCCAGTTTTGTGTGATGTTGTAAACCATTCAGTAATACAAATCTGAGTAATAGCAATTGCGAAATTGTCTGCTGATCCGTATGCCATACAGGTTAGAAAACTGATGATACGCAAATTTCAGGATTCTTCTAGAGGTGATGTAATTGCAGTTGGCACGGGTGATAGGAAGGCAACCAGTCACTGTCGGTGGATTGTTCAAGTCTAACGTAGTGCATATAAACGAAAAAGAAACTCACTCTTATTCCATTTCTACACCAACTGAAGTCCACAAGACGTTAAACGAATGTAAAGTAGTAGAATGAACATGAAACCAGTAAGTAATGAAATTTAAATGATTTAGCCCAACTTCGTGATAATTTTTAATTTACGAGATGAGCATTTTGGGTTTATAAAAGGTAATTTTGAAACAAGAAACGTAAGTGTTCGGAGCATGATGAAGTAGTTCTAATCAGCTGGAGAACTGGGCGTCGCTCTAGGGAGAGACCGACGACCGGTTGCACCACGGGTGGTGATGAGATCGCTGTGGCTGTGGCAGACAACGCTGCGCGCAATTCCCGACCATCAGGCAGTGTGCGTGCTGTGTCATAATAGTTAATCCCGTGGTCTGCTGTACGGAAGGTGCTTCGAACCTTTCTCAAATGGTATCCGTACAAGATCCATATCGAACAGCAGATTGCACCACACTACCCACAACGACGTGTTGACTTCGTTCTCCAGTTTCAGCAAGACCTGAAGTTCACGAGGACTGGTCACCGACCATCCTACGGACAGACGAAGCACGTTTTTCTCTGTCGGGTGCTGTGAGCACACAGAATTGCCGAATGTGGGGATCTTCACCTTCAGTCATTGTGCATGAAGTTCCTCTGTATAGTGAACGTGGCACCGTATGGTGTGGCTTCACGGCTACATTTATCATTCGCCCACTTTTTTTTGAACAGGTTGGCACTTATAGATCAAAGACCTGCAGTGTGAACGGCCAGCGTTACTGTAAGATGCCTCGATAGCATTCATACTCGCCATACTGGAGTGAGACGCATTGAACTCAACAGTTTCCAGCCAAGGTGAGGTCCCACCGCAAATCGTTCGTGAAGTTCACCTGCTTCTCTTCACCTGATTCTCTTCACCTGATTCTCTTCACCTGATTCTCCGAGACACATTTGGAAACGATCGAATTATCAGCTGATCTCAATCCCTGTGATTTATGGTTGAGGGGCTATCTGAGGGACATGATTTACAAGGGAACATTCACTCATATGCTGATCTGAAGCGCAGCATACCTGAGATAGCACACTTACGGACATTCTTCCTTCTGCTGTGCAGAGTGCAGTCCTGCTCTTTCAGCCTCTTCTGGATACTGATGAGCACCATATTGAACCCCACTTGTAATATTAATGGTACGTGTATGTAATGGTATGATGTGCCGCAGCGACACATTGTTTAAACTGAATTGATATTGCATTATGTCTCTTCTCCGTGCCCTTGACATTAATGCTACCGAGTTTAGTACTCGTACGATAATTAGTTTCCATCTTATAATGTGTTAAATAGGGAAAGTTTAATTATAACCACCCAGTACTAAACCATTTTTTTGTTTGCGTAAATAGGTTATAGTGTGCACATACAGGTTATAGATTTAAAACTGTTCATTGAAGTTTTTATAATAAAACTGGAACCTTATACATCGTCTAATTCTAGCCATCACAAGAAAGTTACGTAAACATAGCGAAGATTTATTTAAGAAAGGTCAGGAGACGAAAGCTGCAACGTTTAAGCGTACTGAAGAAAAAACCGAGGATCTGCTGAAAAAAAGGGAAAAACGCAAAAACTCAAAGCACAGTTTGACCACTTGGATAGCAAGGTGGATGATCAGATAGGAATCGTGAACAAGACACACAGTGACCACTTTACGGAATGCGGAGAGGCGAAAGAAGTTACCTACGGTAACGAAGAACACGCAAATTCATAAAGGTAGACAGGATCTCGAAGACCGTGGAAAAGATTGTATATCAAGAAGTAGTATTGAACATCACCGTGGAACAATTAGAAAATAATTACGAGACCGTATCAGACCGGGTAGTACCGACCGACATTAGCGAACACGTGGAGATCTAAGATCTAGCGAAATTTTTGAAGAGAAAAGAAATGATCAATTGCAGGAGCAGGGAAACGTCGGACTCGATAGTAGAAGAAAAAGAGTGTGGCCGAAATTCTACAAATAACAGAAAAGAGCAGAGAAAAGTTCACATCAAGAAATTCGTGAACTAGAGGAAAGATTGTGCAGAATTAGAGGAGAACCGCCACGTTAAGGTCTGTCAAAAATTAATTGTATACCAACGGACACCACGTCATGTGATACAGACGAGGATGCGCTTAGGCCCAAGCTTATGACGATTCAGTAATTTCCAATGCTCCAGTACAAAGAATCATTTACGTCCCAATCGATGTATAGAAGACCTTCGTCAAACGATCGGACAACTTCATCACATAACATAAAAATTAATAAAAATTAATTCCGTGTGCAGACATTTCTGCAGAGAAGCCGCCACGAGCATCAGAGCAATCGCGAAATAGTGCAGAACGTTTGAAGAGTTTACGTGCTCCTTACTGAAAGCGCACTAGTCAAGGGAAAAACAGAAAGAAGTGATAATAGGCATAGCAATAACTGAAAATGACCTAAAACTACATTGCCGGGAAAAAATTGGTACACCATTTTAGAGGTCTCCAATTCGCTAAAGATTTATTGTTGCAACAGTGCATATTGAGTACATGAAACAATTACACTTACAAGCAGTAGCACAAGCGTATCGACTCATGCTGAGATACCCATGTTAATATGTGGTGTAGCATCCACGGAGGGCAATGAAGGCACTGAATCTGGCATCAAGTGGGTCGTAAGGATGGCTAATACTGTCCTGGGATACGTTATGCCATGGCTGCTCGATCGTTTCATGTAATTCCAGTCCTGTCATATCCCACATGCGCTCAATTGGATTCAAGTCCGGAGATCGCGCTATTCAGAGAAGTTGTTGCATTTTTGGCAGAGCTCATTGAGTTTCACTGGTAGTGTGTGGGCGAGCACAATCCTGTTGGAACTACACATTGCCTTCCTGTTGCAAGAAAGGCAAAGAAACGGTTCTAATAACATTCTGCATGTACTGGGCTCTGGTTAGCGTCCCTCCCAGAACACCAAAGGTGAACGAGAGTTACAGCTTATAGCACCCCCAGACCTTAAAGCCTGGGTTGGAGCCAGAGGACGACATTATAAGAGACATGACTCACCAAGTCTACGTCGAACAAGCAAACGACCACCACTTGCTTGCAGGCAGAATTTGCTTTCAACCCCGGAAACTACGGAACGTCATTCCATCTTCCAAGTGATCCTCTGACGGCACCATTCGAGCTGTGCAAGTTAACCTTGTGACATGGGTGGAAGATGGACTAGACGTTTACGTGCTCTAGTCCCACTGCTGATAATCGGTTCGCAACCATGTTGAAGCGTCTGGACTCACAGGCCCGCTTATCTGTACCATTTACCACTGCTGCTCTCTTTACATCGGTCCCGCCAGACGTCCATGCCACGTGGACGTCCAGAACGGTGCGTGCGAGCGTGAGAGATAGTTGATATCAGTATCGTTGTACAAGTAACAGAGAACGTCCACCTTGTGCGGAAATTCTCCGAAAGGACATCCCCGCCACTCAGAAGGCCACAATTTAACCCCTTTCAAACTCGCTGAGTTGGCTATAGGCAACACGGGTGTGTGTCCGTGGCATGATTGCCTGGTTGCTTTACACGTTACGCCAAACGGTGCCTTCTGCCTGTGGGCACAGATGGCGCTGTGGTAGCTGTACCACTACGCTGTTGGCGGACGACGTTGAAACTATTATCAATACATCTACTGTCCCAAGGTGGCATATAGGATTGAAATCGACGTCATCTATCCAGATAAAAAAATAATGTCGTGTAAGTAGTGCCTCCCGTCGGGTAGACCGTTCGACGGGTGCAAGTCTTTCGATCTGACGCCACTTCGGCGACTTGCGCGTCGATGGGGATGAAATAATGATGATGAGGACATCACAACGCCCATTCCCTGAGCGAAGAAAATCTCCGACCCAGCCGGGAATCGAACTAGGGCCCTTAGGATTGACTTTTTTTTTTTTAATCTCGTCTTGTTCGTTTCTGTTTGTTGTATGTGCTCGGGGCGGACGTCGCAAGACACCCATTTCAGTTCGTCGTTGATCGATTAACTCAGCTTTTTTTTATTACAGAGGGCAGCTAACTCTCTCCCCTTATACGCTGAGCTATCGTGCCGGCGACATTCCGTCGCGCTGACCACTCACCTGCCGGGGGCGGACAACTTTCCAGATGTACTATTTTTATTTTTTACAGCATGGTATATTGGATCGTGACAGCACGACCCATTGCAACATTTCAGATACACGACAGAGAGAAATAATATTTCAGATGTGCCGTATCCGCCCCCCCGAACTAATACGGATTTGCATAAGCACATTACCGAATCCGATTAAACAGTTACAGATCGCCGATAGACATCTACATGACACTAAAAGATTCAATAAATTATTACGAGTTCTGGAGTACGGCAGGAGCGGTGAAGTCAATGCACCGGTACCCGCTGAACAAACTAGTTTCCAACCTGTGCAGCTGCAAGGAAACACTTGGAGTGAGACGGTCGCCACAGAGGCAACGGAACGGGTGGGCGACGAAAAACGACTACCGACGCTAGAGATGGAACGACCGAACATATGATGATCGGAGAAACGATAGGGCACTTGACCAACGGAACAATGGTAGAAAGGAAGGAAGAGGAAACGAAGCCAACAGAGGCGCCTGGAGAAACAAGACCGGCAGGACAGGCCGAAATAATTGAAGACAGAGGGCCTGAGTCGCGGCACAGCCCAAGGATTGAGGAGCCGCGAAGTGAAGGACGGTACCAACTATACACTATTGGCCATTAAAATTGCTACACCACGAAGATGACGTACTACATACGTGAAATTTAACCGACAGGAAGAAGATGCTGTGATATGCAAATGATTAGCTTTTCAGAGCATTCACACAAGGTGTGGTGACACGTACAACGTGCGGACATGCGGAAAGTTTCCAACCGATTTCTCATACACAAACAGGAGTTGACCGGCGTTGCCTGGTTAAACGTTGTTGTGATGCCTCGTGTAGGGAGGAGAAATGCGTACCATCACGTTTCCGACTTTGATAAAGGTCGGATTGTAGCCTATCGCGATTGCGGTTTATCGTATCGCGACATTGCTGCTCGCGTTGGTCGAGATCCAATGACAGCAGAATATGGAATCGGTGGGTTCAGGAGGGTAATACGGAACGCTGTGCTGGATCCCAACGGCCTCGTTTCACTAGCAGTCGAGATGACAGGCATCTTATCCGCATGGCTGTAACGGATTGCGCAGCCACGTCTCGATCCCTGAGTCAACAGATGGGAACGTTTGCAAGACAACAACCATCTGTACGAACAGTTCGACGACGTTTGCAGCAGCATGGACTACCAGCTCGGAGACCATGGCTGCGGTTACACTTGACGCTGCATCACAGACAGGAGCGCCTGCGAAGGTGTACTCAACGACGAACCTGTGTGCACGAATGGCAAAAGGTCATTTTTTCGGATGATCCAGGTTCTGCTTACAGCATCATGATGGTCGCATCCGTGTTTGGCGACATCGCGGTGAACGCACATTGCAAGCGTGTATTCGTCATCCCCATACTGGCTTATTACCCGGCGTTATGGTATGGGGTGCCATTGGTTACACGTCTCGGTCACCTCTTATTCGCACTGACGGCACTTTGAACAGTGGACGTTACATTTCAGATGTGTTACGACCCGTGGCTCTACCCTTAATTCGATCCCTGCCAAACCCTACATTTCAGCAGCATAATGCACGACCGCATGTTGCAGGTCCTGTAGGGGCCTCTCTGGATACAGAAAATGTTCGACTACTGCCCTGGCCAGCACATTCTCCAGATCTCTCACCAATTGGAAACGTCTGGTCAGTGGTGGCCGAGCAACTGGCTCGTCACAATACGGCAGTCACTACTCTTGATGAACAGTGCTATCGTGTTGAAGCTGAATGGGCAGCTGTACCTGTACATGCCATCCAAGCTATGTTTGACTCAATGCCCAGGCGTATCAAGGCCGTTATTACGGCCAGAGGTGGTTGTTCTGGGTACAGATTTCTCAGGATCTATGCACCCAAATTGCGTGAAAATGTAATCACATGTCAGTTCTAGTATAATATATATCTACAATGAATACCCGTTTATCATCTGCATTTCTTTTTGTTGTAGCAATTTTAATCGCCAGTAGTGTAGATTTTGCGGATATCAGGAAGTTATTATTAGCTGAGACAGGAGAAGAAAAGTAGAAGTTTCGTTTTCCAGTTTTCTGTGATGTTGTAAACCATTCAGTAATACAAAGCTGTTACATGTTGTGTAATAGCAATTGCGAATTTGTCTGCTTTTCCGTATACCATACAGGTTAGGAAACTGATGATATGCAGATTTCGGGACTCTTCTAGAGGTGATGTAATTGGAGTTGGCACGGGTGATAGGAAGGGAATCAAGAACTGTCGGTGGATTTGCAGGTCTAACGTAGTGCATATAAACTAAAAAGAAACTCACTTTTATCCCACTTCCACACAAACTGAATTCCACAAGAAATGAAATGAATGTAAAGTAGAAGAATGAACATGAAACCAGTAAGTAATGAAATTTAAACGATTTAGCCCAACTTCGTGATAATTTTTAATTTACGAGATGAGCATTTTGGGTTTATAAAAGGTAATTCTGAAACCAGAAACGTAAATGTAAGTGAAATCAAGCAGTTTATTTTATTAAAGAGTAACTTAAAAGCAAGACACAAGGATTTCTCTGAGCCGGCTGCGGTGGCCGAGCGGTTGTAGGCGCTACAGTCTGGAGCCGCGCGACCGCTACGGTCGCAGGTTCGAATCCTGCGTCGGGCATGGATGTATGTGATGTCCTTAGGTTAGTTAGGTTTAAGTGGTTCTAAGTTCTAGGGAACTGATTACCTCAGAAGTTACGTCCCATAGTGCTCAGAGCCACTTGAACCATTTTTTTTTTGATTTCTCTGAGTAAATTCTTTGAATTCGTGTAGTTTCATTTTGTTGTACAGAAATCTTGTAAGAAAGAATTTGAAACACAGAAATTGGTATGCGAGCTGTACACTGTTGCATGACGTTAATAACATATAATTGTCTTGTGTAAGTCGTGTAACCAATTATTACTGAGCTTTTCGTGGTTGCACCAGCCACTCGAGGGCCAGAAAACACGAGAGAACTCGCAGAGGAAGTAATTCACTGGATGGGCTTTGGAGAACACGGAAATGGAGGGCACATGGTTCGGGAGTGGACCAGGCAGGATCCGGTGGCATGTATCCGCCGCCATGTTAACGACGGTTTGGTGTAGGGCGCAACAGACCACCATCATGCCACGGTCTGCCCACAACCGCTTTTGCTGCCACTGGAGGACAGGATGCAGCTGATACAAGCACGTGCTGCACGCTGGCCATGTCACTCGCTGACACTACGCGCTTTGACAACAGGCACACCACCTAGCCTGCATATTGCGTCTAAAATCTATGTACGAGTAATTGTTACTTGCAATAGGATAAAAATGGACGTCCGTGCTATTAGGAAGGAAGGAAACATTTGGAAGCAAATTGGATGATATGGTCAGTGAACTGTATGCCAGGATGGGCAGACACTCCGCTATGCTTCCTAGAAAGAAAACCGATGTAAGGCGCTCATACAATGGCTAAGAGCCGGCAGGGGGCTGCGGGGCCATAGGCCGAACTCGCGACAGGGGGGGCTTCCTGTAGCAACCACTTGAGAAAACGTTTTATGAGAGGGAGTGAGGAATGACCTTAGCAGAAAACGCTTTTGACTGCTGCACGTAGACAAAACCTTTGTGACAGACACCCGAGGTTGCTGTCGAGCAAATGAAAAGAAATCCCCTAGTCTTTGAAAACTGTGGGACGCCGGTAAATGCTTAGCTCCTGCACTCCTTCAGAAGGAAAACGCCTCTTGCATTCTGCACATTAAGTCCTTTTTATTAAACGTGTGCACACAGACTTGTTTTGTCTTGCTTAAATGCATCTTCTTTGAGTTACTGAAATATTACACGATGTTTTCGTTTGCATAAAACACTATACTGCAAGATAATGGGGCGAGACCATATCTAATCGGCAAGTTGTTAGGATATTAAAGGCTAAACTGCCACTGGACATCATGAACAAGTTGTTGCTTGTGCCTGAAAACGACATTGATCTTTAACATCCGCGCTGGGCTCATTTCACCTCATGCAAGAGGAGTAGTTACAACATTAACATTACGGCACTGTCCTCTCGGCCACACACTTGTGATACACCCTTAGTAGGACAAGACAGACTCGTGTAAATTATCTCACGCCCCTGTGTCCACCTCCCATGCAAAATCCACAACAGACAGATCGCGGTACACTGATCCCACATGAAAAAAGGCGAAATGACAAACGATATTATCCATGTTATTATGGTAATAGTAAGTGGCACTAGACCACCCAAAAACTACAACAACTATAGGTGAAAGTTACTGTGGGGAAATCAGAACCACCTGCCCATGCATGATATTACGTTACAAAATCCAACAGTTGAAACTGATTGGTGGCCTCAGAACCTGCTGCAAACGTCACTGAAGTGGTGAAAGTGTCACAACCCAATAATACAAGGTCAACCAAATGGCCACATTACACCCTCAGATGTTGACCTTGGTGTGGATTGAGGGTAAAAAAGATAATAGTGTAATTCTATTATGCTATAACGATGCTGAGGACATCATACAATAACTACGTTTAGACTATTTAAATGCCATGTTCACAGTGAAGTGATTCTACACACCACAGTACATTCTGTAGTTGAAAAGATATCCATCATGTTTGTAATGAACATGGATTATAAGGTGAGTATTCCATTGTCCCGTTTGTTCAATATGATTAACGAAGCCACAAAAGTACCCACATATATTATAAAAAGCTGTAAACGTTTCAGAGCTATTGTCAACATATACATTCAGGAGTAGATTAAGATAGAAAATGGAAAGGCATAATATCTGTTCTTAGTTACAAATGGACTTGTAGTAGAATGCACTGGTTTCCTCAGAGAGAAATGTACAATAATTGTGTACTCGTCAAGTAAATGTAAACTGCAGAAAACTGTAGCAGATTTAATAAAGACAAAATTAGAGATTGGTAAATAATACTAGGGATTAAAGGTAAAGTTACTTAAGTCAAGAACAACATGCATCAGAAGCAGACCCTCATATTGTGGTCAGATTGAAAATATTGAATGGAAGTTCGCCCAAATGAGATATATTGTCACAACATGTTTCCCAGGAACCAAGAGGGTAAGTCACAAATGAGATGCTTGACTGGGAATAACTGAGCCCTCAATGTCACCTTATTGTAGTGCACTCTTATCTGTGGAGAAAGATGATGGAAGTGTTCGTTCTGTTTTGGAGGTGAGGGCAATTAATAAAATAATTTTTCCAGTAAGAACTTGACATGTAAACTTGAATAGTTTCATAGAATTAAATATGTCACTAGCTTAGTTTTGAGAAGTTTTTATTAGCTCATGCATCTCTGTAAGGTATCTAGAAAATATACTGCCTTTTTATTCAGAGGATATAGTTACCGATACTGGATGCTACCGTTTGGTTTAAATGTGAATTCACGGATGTTTATTACTGCCTTAGATAATGTACTACGCCCAAAATTGTGAGACCCAGCTGCATTATACAGTGATTTATTAATAGCCAGCAACACCTCAGTAGAACATGCAGATTTTAGAAACAACGCTACATAAATTCTCAGAGCGAGGGGCTAGTGGAATCCTGAATATGTCGAAATTTGTAAGGGACTGCATTAAGTTTTTTGAACACATAAATTGGTCTACAGGTGTCACACCAGATATGAACAGAATTAATTAAATAAAGTATTTTCTTTATCTTAGTATGAAAAATCAGCTATGACAGTGTATCGGCTTGTGTTCATTTTTTCGAAACTTTGTGCGTACTCAGCTTTTAAATAGCACCATTCTATTAAGTTTATGCAAGAAAAATGCACTGTGGGTGTGGACCAGTGACCGCGAAAAAATATTGATGTAACAAAGAATGCCATTGTTAACTCTGACGTTTTGCACCACGCAAACAAGACTTTTGCCTAGTGTTACCCTCAGAGATGTGTACACTGATCAACAAAAATATTCTGACGACCTACCTAATAGCCAGTATGTGCACCTTCTGTCACGGATAACAGTCGTGACGCGTAGTGTCATGAAAGCAATAAGGTTTTGGTAGTCCGCTGGAAGGCGTTGGCATTACGTATGCACACACGTCACCTAATTCTCCTAAAATTCCGGGGACTGGGCGATGAGCTTTGACGCCAAGTTCAGTCAAGTTGCAGATCTGTTCGAAATGTTCAGATCTGGCGAGTAGGGGGACCATTACATGAATATGAACTCGCGCCTTTGTTCCTCGAACCAGTCGATCTCACTCTGGTTTTGTGACAAGGCACATTATCTTGTTGAAAAGTGTCATTGCTGGCGGGAAACTTGATCGTCATGCAGGGGTGTACGTGGTTTGCAACTAATGTACGATACTCCTTGTCCGTCATGGTGCCTTGCACGATCTCCACTACACCCATGGATGCGCACATGAATGTTCTCCAGAGCATAATGAAGCCGCCGCCAGCTTGTCTCCGTCATGCAGTACAGGTGCTAAGGAGCAATTCCGTATAAGACGTCTGAATCGTGCCCTCTCTTCGCCATGAGAAAAAAGGTACCGGAATTCATCAGACCATCCAACGCTCTGCCATAGCACCAAAGTCCAGAGAGCCCTGTGTTACCATTGGCGCAAAAATGCGTTGTCGGCTGACGAGTCCCACCATTAGGAGTGTTGTATGCACTGCGTGTTCAGACACAGTTTCACACAGCCCAGCACTAAAATCTGATGTTAGTTAAGCCACAGTTCGCCATATGTCCCGTTTCACCAGTATGCTCAGCTACGACGTCCGAAATCTGTAATGAGGGTTGCCCGCCTGATCCCACGACATATGGACGTGGTTTCATCATGGTTTTTCCAAGTGTTGAAGATACTCACCACAGCACCCGTCGAATATCCACCAAGTCATGCAGTTTCCGAAACGCACGTGCCGAGCCTCTGGCCATCATAATATCAATGTTCAAATGTGTGTGAAATCTTGTGGGACTCAACTGCTAAGGTCATCCTAAGCTTACACACTACTTGACCTAAATTATCCTAAGGACAAACAAACCCATGCCCGAGAGAGGACTCGAACCTCCGCCGGAACCAGTCGCACAGTCCATGACTGCAGCGCCATAGACCGCTCGGCTAATCCAGCGCGGCCATCATAATCTGTCCTCGTTCAAATTCAGATAGATTGCGATCCTTCCTCATTGTACAGATGGACAGCACGCTCACTGATACCACATCCACCGTACGTGTGGCAGACTAGCAGTAATTCCCCGCCAGGTGACGCTGCTATGGCCTCGAGGGATTTATATCGATAATAGGTCGGTGGTCGTGTTCTGGCTGATCAGTGCAGTTGAATGGCTCTTCCAACATTATTAACAAAGTGGTCTTAGCAGTTCGAGGAGGCATTTAAGTAAACAATCATCTAGTACACTAGTCATGGGAGAGCGTTATGCACATGTGCAGATTGCGGTAGTATCACGTACACAAGTTAAAAAAGGACTGTGCATTTTCGGATGTGTCGTTTGTACTCAGGTGTTTCATATGAAAATATTTCCGACGTGATTATGTCCGCACGACGGAAGTTAACAGACTTAAAACTGGAATGTTAGTTGAGCTAGACGCATGGGACATTGTTTCGGATATCGTTAAGGAATTCAATATTCTGAGATCCACAGTGTCAAGAGTGTGTCCGATAATACCAAATTTCAGGTATTACCTCTCACAGCGGAGAACGCAGTGGCCGACAGCCTTCACTTATAGACAGAGTGCAGTGGCGTTTGCATAGAGCTTTCAGTGCTAATAGACTAGCAGAAGTGGGTGAAATAACCGCAGAAATCAATGTGAGACGATCGGCGAACGTATCCATTAGGACAGTGCCCCAAAATACGGTGCTGAGTGGTACTTAAGTAAATAAATTAGTGAAATCAAAGTGAAGTATAAATTTGAATATAATGAAAAACTTGGTTTAGTTTAGAGAGTTACATACTGGCAAACAGCGGACAGAACAGAAGAGACAATGACCATGAAGTCAGCAAGTTCCACATAAGCGGGCGCTGTCGATTCAGCCGTCAGGGCATCGCCCGAACGGCTCACGTGTTTCTCAGTTGTCGCATGTGAGCAAAGGCCCTCGCCTACATCCCAAGAATCAATGACCGACGTTAAGAAGATTCTTCGAGAATCTTTTCAACGTGACAGAAGAGGCAATGACCGGCTCACGTGTTTCTCAGTTGTCACATGTGAGCAAAGGCCCTCGCCTACATCCCAAGAGCCAATGACCGACGTTAAGAAGATTCTTCGAGAAGCTTTTCAACGTGACAGAAGAGGCAATGGCCGTGAAGTCGTTCACCTCCAGTGAACTGAAGTGAATAAATACGCGAGACGCGGTGGGCCCGACAGACGGGGACGGAGACGAAGACGAGAGACGAAGAAGGAAGAAGAGTAGCAGTTGTTTTCAGTTAGATTCGATGCTGAAGACCGTCATGCAAGAAGAGACTACATCATGCACAGACGCACCAAGTCCGCCGCTGTAATGGAATAGCAAGCAGCAGTCTCGGCGCCAGAAGACAGAAGTTAAAAGGTATTTGAAATCTGGTTTTTACATACCCGGGTGACTCGTGATGACGGGAAGGAGACGGCCTCACATCATCAGCAGTCACCTGTGACCTGGTATGAAGACCTGACAGCCGAAGACTGGCAAGCGGGAGTCCGTGGTTCGAGTCCGCGACACTGGCCTTCCCCCGCCGCGCCGCTCCGCTGGCTGACGCACAACACACGCGGCCGCTTAGAGAAGAGAAACACTGGGACGCCACATCCAAGGTATCACCATCCGATGCACGACTTCGCTCGCAATAATTAAACCGGCCACCTCGCGCTGCGCGTCTCCAGTCAGCTGGGCGAGACGACTCACATGCGACAACTGAGAAACACGTGAGCCGTTCGGGCGATGCCCTGACGGCTGAGTGGTGTCTGTGTGCAAGTGTGGTGTCTGGCGGTGACACCACACCCAAGCTGTTAAGAAGGCACTGAGCAAGCTGGTGTTTACAGGGAATGGACTGGGGCCTCTGCTACAACTTATTCGACCATTGACAGAAGTGGTTATACTCGGATACCTGCAGACAATTTCCGGCCAATCACCGATGGTGTTTTGATAGATGTCAAAGTGCAATGTCACTGAGCCAAAACTGTTAGGAGTTGATTGGAAGAAAATTCTGGACAATTCGAGGGAAGGATCTGGTCACCGAGATAGCCCGACACAAATTCCAACTAATATTTAAATAACAGAGTGGAGAGGTCAGTTCGTGCACAACATCCTGCACTTTCACAGTTCTGGACAGCTGAAGCGGCAGCATGATTCAGTATTTCGGCAGGGGCTTCCGACGTGAGTCCATTCCACGTCGAGATGCTGCAGTACGCAAAGCAACCGTAGATCCCATACAATGTTAGGACGTATCCCATGCCTTTTTTCAGGTCAGTGTATACTTTTGTAAAAGTTGTTTGTATTTTTATTCATGCTCCCAATGTGAAGATGATGGGAGTGTATATGGCTTACTGATTAAGAACTGCGATGAACTGATAAGAAGCGGATTATTTTTTTGATTTTCTGCTGTTAATGTCTCTTGCACAGCAAATTTTTCGTTGTGGTCCATTGGGCAGAGTAGGTCTGTAGTCGGACAGGATACTTTGTCTTACCATGAATGTGGTTTACTAGTTGATGAGGAGCTGATTTCCTGGCGTGTATGGTGTCCCCTGTGAATGGGGTAGCATTTACGTAAGACAAGGTATTCACACTATTAAGAGTGTAGGGTTAAGCACACACGATGCATGGCTGAACATTGCTTAGAAAACGGGTATAAAAGACTATGTGAAAAGACGAGAATATTGGATCATCCATGACAATACTGAAATTCTGTTATAAAGGAAGCGTCCGAAATTACAGCAACAATTTTAACAGGGTACACACTATGTAGGTCATGGTGGCTGGCTCTGGATATCGAGCGGAAAGGAAAGTTGGATGCTTGTGGATTCTAGGGAGACAAGATCAACTGTTTAAAACGTGGCGCTGGCTCTTCACGCCGCCTGACATCATTCGTTACTACGGCGGGCAGGAGCTACTACGGGCTGTGCTTGTCACTAGAGGCCTCTCTGGAAGGTTACTGGCAGTGATGTCACACCTACATAAAGGGATCACAGTGCCAATATCGATAGTCAGTGATTATAATCCCAGATGGCGATGGCAGAAACCGCTGTTTTGTTCAGACTGATAGTGCTTGTAAACGGAAATTTTTTTATTAACACTGCCCCATCTATATCTCACATAGATACTGCCTAACAGCGTGTAGCACCCATGAGGCAATGTAGCATAATTAATAATACATATACACGCCTCTGCCGAATGCATAAATCATTAGAACTGCAATTCTCTGCAACATGTAGAGTAGCCACCTGAGTGCATTGGAGCTCTTTTGTGTTGCGTGATGTTACCAGACCTCATAGGCTATATCTGGGGCTTGGACAGTATCCGATGTTGGATGATAACTGTGAAGGACATGGAGATTACGTGCACTCTTGTAAACAACAGAACAAGCATCGTCTAATATCCAAGGGATATTATCTATGGGGAAGGGGGATGCGACGGTCGTCCGATGTTGCACTGAACAGGAACGTGAGTGCAGGTGTACTGGTCGTTCCAGCAAACGAAGTGAGACAACCACGAGGGAGTTCACACATAATGTGCACCAGGCACATCGTAACTGCTTCACATCAGAAACTGCCATCCAAGAGCAGCATTTGAGTCCCTGGTGCATTCTGTGTCATCCCCTACTATTGGTCAGTGATCAGCAACAGGTGGAGTAGCAAATTAGCGCACCATGCGTAGGCTGCCATTAACACCCAACATAGTCACTGCATATGGAGCTTTGCAATGACTGATCCGTACTGCATCCCATCTATAATGTCGCGAATCTGTTTTGTTACCATGTTATATTCATAATTATCTATACTGGTTCGCTTACAAGTGTTTCCTTTGCCACAACCCTTTCTTACCTAAACCCTATCAGTCTGAAGTGGATTATCTTACACAACCATTACTGAAAAGATCTACATTAAAACCTCGATCTGTCAGTTCACTGGAATTATCTAGAAGGAAGTACCGAAAAGTAAGGCCTTCGAATTTCTTAATTCGAAAATTCAGAAAGATTCTTAAATACAAAACCCCGAAATCTAGAGTTGGGCCTCCGCAGTTAACAACCATAGTTGTAAATCGGAGCTTGGTCCACCCAAGGTTAACTACCTACGAAAGTCAATCATGGAAAGGTCTTTTAGGAAAAAATTTCCACCATCCTGTCCAAGAATGCAGGAAAAGGCTACATCGGATTCGATGGGTAGCCACCTAGAAGGCGTCAATGAGTCGGAGCACTGACAATCACCCATTCTTATGCCAGTTCACAAGAACAGGATCAAACAAGACCAGATCAACTACATTGCAACTCATAATATTAATTCTTACCTTTTTTTTCTGGTCATCAGTCTACTGGCTGGTTTCATGCGGCCCGCCACGAATTCCTTTCCTGTGCTAACCTCTTCATCTCAGAGTAGCACTTGCAACCTACGTCCTCAATTATTTGCTTGACGTATTCCAATCTCTGTCTTCCTCTACAGTTTTTGCCCTCTACAGCTCCCTCTAGTACCACGGAAGTCATTCCCTCATGTCTTAGCAGATGTCCTATCATCCTGTCCCTTCTCCTTATCAGTGTTTTACACATATTCCTTTCCTCTCCGATTCTGCGTAGAACCTCCTCATTCCTTACCTTATCAGTCCACCTAATTTTCAACATTCGTCTATAGCACCACATCTCAAATGCTTCGATTCTCTTCTGTTCCGGTTTTCCCACAGTCCATGTTTCACTACCATACAATGCTGTACTCCAGACGTACATCCTCAGAAATTTCTTCCTCAAATTAAGACCAGTATTTGATATTAAGTAGACTTCTCTTGCCCAGAAATGCCTTTTTTGCCATAGCGAGTCTGCTTTTGATGTCCTCCTTGCTCCGTCTGTCATTGGTTATTTTACTGCCTAGGTAGCAGAATTCCTTAACTTCATTGACTTCGTGACTATCAATCCTGATGTTAAGTTTCTCACTGTTCTCATTTCTGCTACTTCTCATTACCTTCGTCTTTCTCCGATTTACTCTCAAACCATACTGTGTACTCATTAGACTGTTCATTCCGTTCAGCAGATCATTTAATTCTTCTTCACTTTCACTCAGGATAGCAATGTCATCAGCGAATCGTATCATTGATATCCTTTCACCTTGTATTTTAATTCCACTCCTGAACGTTTCTTTTATTTCCATCATTGCTTCCTCGATGTACAGATTGAAGAGTAGGGGCGAAAGGCTACAGCCTTGTCTTACACCCTTCTTAATACGAGCACTTCGTTCTTGATCGTCCACTCTTATTATTCTCTCTTGGTTGTTGTACATATTGTATATGACCCGTCCCTCCCTATAGCTTACCCCTACTTTTTTCAGAATCTCGAACAGCTTGCACCATTTTATATTGTCGAACGCTTTTTCCAGGTCGACAAATCCTATGAAGGTGTCTTGATTTTTCTTTAACCTTGCTTCCATTATTAGCCGTAACGTCAGAATTGCCTCTCTCGTCCCTTTACTTTTCCTAAAGCCTTTACTTAAAGCAGGAAAACTAAGGAATTTGATGGATGAATTAGACAAACAGAAAATTTTAGCAGCAGGACTCCAGGAAATGATAAATACTACAGAAGAACCATTCGAATCACAAGGCTACAGAATTTACAATGGGAAACTTGGAATGTGGGTTATGAAAGAATGTCCCCAATTTGGAACTGGATTTATAGACCATGTGAAAACAATAGATTCGATTCTCTATTTTCAAGCCATCTCCCATAGAATTCCAAATTTGAGTTTAAAAACATCCAACAAAATTTATACCATGATTAACGCCCACCCCCTACTAATGAAAAGAATTTTCTAACAAAGACAAGGAAAGAAGTGGAAAAGTTTTGGGATCTCCTTGACCAAACAATAAACCAAGTAAATTAAGTTCACACCACTAAAAAAGAAACCAAAATGCAACAAACGAAAGAGGAACTTCGATCCCCAGCAATTAATTAGGAATGATAAATACAGAGAAGTCACACAAAACATAAAACTGACATAATTTAGAAGAACTGGTTCAAATTCTCAGGCAACAAACAGAAAATTTAGCGCCATGGCACCCACGTGAAGGACATGTCTGCTGGAACTCACAAAGTGACATAATTCATGACGAATTTGGAACAGGAGAAGATGCAGCCAACCTCAAAAATAGCAGGTAAAAGTTCACACAAATTATCAGGCAAACCAAGAAACAATCACATAAAGATCTAATCGACTCAACAGTAGAAAATTACCATAAAACTAACTCCACAGACGTTTACAAAATATTTGGAAGACAAATACAAAATTTTCCCCTCCTAAGTGAACGCTGAAAAGGGAAGATGGAAAAATGGCACATAATGACAAGGAGAATGCCTAAATCATGGCAAAAGCGTTTAGTAAAATTTTGAATTGTGATGAACCTCAGGAACTTTTAGCAATTAATACAGACCCACCCACCTGTAGTCACCGTGCCATCAAGGAATATCGCATTGATTATTCCATGACTGGACACTTCACATCACACAATCACCCATCGAGCGTAAAAAGACATCTCGATGGCGAAACGCGGATTCTCAGTTCCCCAAATGCACCAGTTTTGCTTGATGACAAACCCATCCAAATGAAAGGGGGTTCGTCGATAAACCAAATCGTGCAGCGCATACTAATTTCCATCATGGTGCACAGCCAACCATGCATTTTGAACATCCTAACGCGAACTGTTCAGAAGTTGTGATGATTTTATTTCATATAGTCCAATAATTGTCACTCTGTATGTAGACACGAAGAATAAAGGTGAAGAGGTAATAATGTTCTTTCATTTAAATAGCTTAAAGAGTAGTCAGAGAAAGAATTTGGAGGCGTTACTTCTGACCACGCCCACGTATTTATTTAATTACTGTGACAAGTAGATTATTCCTAATGTATTTATTGTTTAGTTCAAACGTTATTCAAACTCTACTTGTGATTTTCACAAGTCTCTTAGTACAGTAGACTACTATGTGTAACTTGAAGATGTTTTGTTCGATAAACCGGTAATTTTAGACCAAATTTCTAAAACCTCTCATTTCAGTCTCCAGTTCGATTGTTTTTACAAGTAGATGAACATGACAACTCACAAGTCTTGTAGCCCATGTTTTTCGCAGCTGATCGCATTGAATTCATTCACGTCGATTTAATTTTCCCTCTTTTCCTCCAGTTTAGGAAAATACCCTGCTGCTAAGTTTCAATAGCCCTGTTATTAGAACTAAGGTACTGCCAATCTCAATCGTAAGCATGTCTCAGCTGCGAATTTAATCGTTTGTTTGGATTATTCCCGGATTTTAAAAACAATAGAAGTCATGAGAAGTTCAATGTTTACAGGAGTTTCATGTCTCTGTTTCTCGCTGTCTCAGACTAAACATATATTCAATCTAACAATGATATGATTTCCGTGAGTGCTCACTGTAAGACGTAGCTACATTCAGTCTTGATTAATGTTTGAGACTTACAATAAGTAAGGAATCGACCGTAAATATTTACATACATCCATGCCACATCGACCCAACATCACTTAAATCATAGGATGGCAGAGTTCACTGTAACATTAAGTTTTTAATTTATAAAATATCTTCATGAAGTAAATATAGGTGATGGATCATATTAATAGATATTACACTATTAAACATCACTTTATTGGGGTATTTTGTTACCAGCTATTTAACAAGAGGTTACTGCTATCGTTTTTAGTTTCTTCAAAGTTTTATTACAATCCAACATTTTCATTTCAGTTTATTGCATTTTTTAAAAATGGACATTTCCCAAGAGTTATGTACTAAAGACCGGACCCAGGTGGCATGTATTTTAATCTATAGTAGTTGTTTCAGTTGGTTAGGCGTATAACGAAGTGGACGCTAATCTCTGTCAAAGTGTGACTGATTTCATTCCTAGAATTTCTACTACAAAGGCTTCGTGGATAATGGTTGTTTGCATATTGTCCTCCAAATTTTGAACTGATTTAACTGATGTTCTTCAATTACTTCCAATTTTCAAGCAGCATTTTATACTCATGGTACCTGCTACACTAAATGTCCTGAATAATCTATTCTACATGTTCTACTATACCTGTGTAGTTCATCCCCGTATAGCTCTGTGAGATGCACATTATTACACTACTGTAACGGCACAGAGTAATAAGGGTTCCAACTTTAAAAATTTTTAACGGAGTTCAACCACCGCCGGCCGTGGTGGCCGAGCGGTTCTAGGCGCTTCAGTCCGGAACCGGGCGACTGCTACGGTCGCAGGTTCGAATCCTGCCTCAGGCATGGATATGTGTGATGTCATTAGGTTAGTTAGGTTTAAGTACTTCTAAGTTCTAGGAAACTGATGACCTCAGATGTTAAGTCCCATAGTGCTCAATGCCATTTGAACCATTTTTCAACCACATTGATGTAAGATAGGCTGTTTACGCTACTATTAGCACAGTGATGCAAGACAGAGGGGCAGCAAAGACTGCAAAATAACACGCAAAATAACACGCAAACTCGTTCTCGCAGCGGAATGTCGCAAGAAGCAATGGCCACGGGTAGGGAAAACAGTCATAGATCAATTTAACTAGCTGCTAAGAGGGAATAAAAGCGAGGATAGCAGAATAATGAGGGCACATTCAGTCATCGCTAGTAAAAGGCACGCCACAGTACGGAGAGCTCTTTTAAATACCGGAGCCACAGCTCCAAGTAGAGAGAACGGTTCGGATCAATGGGAACGATGGAGTCCGTATCGACGACATTCCGTTCCATGATCATTTTGCGTTAGTAAGCCTTTCCTCAGATAAAACAGCGCAGTACCAACCAGTTGTGGAGTGCGACAGAGCTGAACTCCACTGACGAACTTCATGCTGTGTCACACCAACCACTACTGATGGGAGATCTGATGCACTACCAGCAGCAGTGCAGTACCAGGTGCTGTACTCACTGAGTGTGGGACGGAATACGACGATCAGGTCGGCAGTACTTGGTTCAACGCCTGCCGCCTACACCACATCGCTGATGGGGTGGTCCAGCCGGTAGCACCTATCCATGCTGTACCCGGCTCGGCTAAGCATCCGTATCGACGCAAGAGGAACGATGTCTCGCTAGGATGCAAGCGTAAGGACTGGCGCAGTGTCGTACAGCGAGAGTCTGTCCGTGACCAGGGCAGGAGGCAACTACGGCCTCCAGTGCACCACCATTCGTAAAGTTGTCACAGTAAACGATTCACTTAATAATCATGTTTTCTTAGCGCCACTAGCGCTTACAGACGATTCCTAATATCGTACAGAGGCGTCATGCACTCGGTTCCTCTGTGAATTGGTGCAAAAGTGTCGGCTCGGCTATTTTCATCTGGAAGTTGGGCTTCGGATGTGATCGTCCTCAGCGCTTGCACTAGATCACTGTAGCGATAATCCAGACTTCGCAACAGCAACTGTAACGGGGTGAGCTTCATAGAAGTACTTTTCCTGTTCTGGTGGCTATGTCACGGGTTTATTTTATGGAAGACATATTTTGTCGTCATTATTTTAGTAACACACTACTGGCTATTAAAGTTGCTACACTAAGAAGAAATGCAGATGGTAAACGGGTATTCATTGGACAAATATATTATACTATAACTGACATGCGATTACATTTTCACGCAGTTTGGGTGCATAGATCCTGAGAAATCTGTACCCAGAACAACCACCTCTGGCCGTAATAACGGTCTTCATACACCTGGGCATTGAGTCAAACAGAGCTTGGATGGCGTGCACGGGTACAGCTGCCCATACAGCTTCAACACGATACCACAGTTCGTCAAGAGTAGTAACTTGCGTATTGTAACGAGCCAGTTGCTCGGCCACCATTGACCAGATGTTTTCAGTTGGTAAGAGATCCGGTGAATGCGCTGGCCAGGGCAGCAGTCGAACATTTTCTGTATCCAGAAAGGCCCGTACAGGACCTGCAACATGCGGTCGTGCATTATCCTGCTGAAATGTAGGGTTTCGCAGGGATCGAATGAAGGGTAGAGCCACGGGTCGTAACACATATGACATGTAACGTCCACTGTTCAAAGTGCGGCCAGTGCGAACAAGAGGTGACCGAGACGTGTAACGAATGGTACCCTCTACCATCACGCCGGGTGATACGCCAGTATGGCGATGACGAATACACGCTTCCAATGTGCGTTCGCCGCGATGTCGCCAAACACGGATGCGACCATCATGGTGCTGAAAACAGAACCTCGATTCATCCGAAAAAATGACGTTTTGCCATTCGTGCATCCATGTTTGTCGTTGAGTATACCATCGCAGGCGCTCCTGTCTGTGATGCAGCGTCAAGGGTAACCGTAGCCATGGTCTCCGAGCTGATAGTCCATGTTGATGCAAACATCGTAGGACTGTTCGTGCAGATGGTTGTCGTCTTGCAAACGTCCCCATCTGTTGACTCAGGGATCGAGACGTGGCTCCACGGTCCGTTACAGCCATGCGGATAAGATTCCTGTTATCTCGATTGCTAGTGATACGAGGCCGTTGGGATCCAGCACGGCGTTCCGTATTACCCTCCTGAACCCACCGATCCCATATTCGGCTAACAGTCATTGGATCTCGACCAACGCGAGCAGCAATGTCGCGATACGATAAACCGCAGGCGCGATAGGCTACAATCCGATCTTTATCAAAGTCGGAAACGTGATGGTACGCATTTCTCCTCCTTACACGAGGCATCACAACAACGTTTCACCAGGCAACGCTGGTCAACTGCTGTTTGCGTTTGAGAAATCGGTTGGAAACTTTCCTCATGTCAGCACGTTGTAGGTGTCGCCACCAGCGCCAACCTTGTGTGAATGCTCTGAAAAGCTTATCATTTACATATCACAGCATCTTCTTCCTGTCGATTAAATTTCTCGTCATCTTCGTGGTGTAGCAATTTTAATGGCCAGTAGTGTATGTTTATGTGGGATGGAGGAAATAGTAATTCTACGTATAGTATTTGTAAGTAGTTTTCATTAGCACGTGTCCAGCTGGTTTAAGCCATATGAGTTGTTTTGTCAGTGACTGGATCACTTGTATGTGTTAGCGTTAAGGTGTGCAAAGAATTTGGTCTCGTGTGGTTAAAGGGTAGGGTGTACCGTAATTCATTGTCACTCACGTATTGTAACACTAAGTTTTGTTGTCTGCTCTGGTCTACTCTCACACGTTTCTGTTACATATTGTGGCTAAGAAGATAGTAGTAAATTTCACAAGAATGCCAGACTCAAGGTCGGTTTCTGCCAGTGAGGCAATAGACAAATTAACAGATCAAGTATCACATTTGCTAGAATAAAATGCACAGCAGAGAGGGCGTCATGATGAATTAATGGCACAATTAGAGACTTTGCTAGCTGCACAAAATTCACAGCCAGTTTCGGATGAAACAAAATCTTCAGTAGGGCAGTGTCACTTTGCAGTATATTCTTCTGTAGCTCACTTGATTATACCTTTCTCTGGGAAGACAACTGAGGATGTCACGGTATTTATTAGCGATGTCTTGGCAACAGCGAGAATGTGTAATTGGTGACGTGAGGTTACGTTATGGAAGGCTAATGTACGAGTTGTGGGTGAAGCGAAGACGAACATCATGAAACATTTGGTAAAGCAACTTCATTCAAACAATTAGCTGAAGGTTTGCGGCAGAGGTACCGTAAACAGAATAGTGCCACGTTCTTTAGAGAACAATTGAGTGAGTTAACTCAGAAAGCAAATGAAACAGTAGAAAGTTTTTCGAACCGAATACGTAGGGTGAACGCTCAGACACATGTGAAACGCCTGGTTAAATCAGCATGACAGAACGGGTAGTTATAATTGTGGAAAGGGGCCAAAAATGAGCGGCTGTCAGTGACACTCGAACACATAGAACTTTATTTAGTTGCCCAATCATTACAGCGCAAATTCCGAGCCTAACTATCGACTGAATATATCACACAAATTTATGACTTAAGGGCTCAACCCCTTTAATTTTTAAAACGGCTGAAGTCCCATGATTTAAATCAAAAATACATCAAATTTTTACAAGGCAGAAAGCCCAAGGCTTTATCTTTGATTATTTTTTTAAAATGAGGCTGAAGGCCCAAACTATCTAAGATTTAACAAGTATGGAACTTAAATTTTGAAACGGCTGAAGGCCCATTATTTAAAACCCAAGCACACAGATTCAAACCAGCGGCTATGAGCCATTAAAAGACACAATCAAACACCAATAATAAAAGGCAGTACAGCCAGCGAAGCTCAGAAGTTTCCGGGGGTCGGCCGCCACATAAAATATTAACGTTCGCTTAGTGGAGACAGGTAGTCGGCCCAACTATATCCGATCCGCCGGCAACCTTAGCACAATGGATTCGCATTCGGGAGGACGACGGTTCAATCCCGCGTCCGGGCATCCTCATTTAGGTTTTCCGTGATTTCGCTAAATCGCTCCAGGCAAATGCCGGGATGGTTCCTTTGAAAGGGCACGGCCGACGTCCTTCCCATCCTTCCCTAATCCGATGAGACCGATGACCTCGCTGTTTGGTCTCTTCCCTCCAAAGCAACCCAACCCCCGGCAACCCAACCAAGAGACAGTCAACGGACCCACTGACAACTTGCTTTCCACATGACCAGTACACAAGGAAATCCAAAGCCAGAAGGTAAAAGGCGTAGCCGCCCACAACCAAGTGTGCATAAGCTGTCGAAACTTCACACACGTGTTGGACAGAGACAACACGGTGAGGAAAGGACACTGCTTGAACTTCACATCAGCGGCCAAGGCAGGTAACCGGAACTCTAACGACCACAAGGCAGAAAATTCCGCTGGTACACTAGGACTTCAAATAATCAAATTACAGTTAACTTTCGCCAACTCGAACACTCGCTGTTGTTCACGGGAATACTCCCAACAGCCAACCATGAATACCAACAGCACATTGTGAACAGACTGGCTTCGGTAATTAAATCACCAGCCAACTTTGATGTTGTGCGTCGGTGAGCCACGAACCTCGTAGCAATCGGAACAGCTCCCACACACTTAGACACTGGCTAGAGACCGCCAGCGGTCCCAGCCCACTGCGCCGTGGGGAGATTTCCTGGCTGATCAATGCCGCTCCCCGACTGAACTTCTGCCACGTCCTAAGTCAAACACTGATAGGTCCGAACTGCACTGCTAGTGCCTCCCAAATCACTGGCAGATCCGAACTAACTCCGAACACACGACAACCGGGAAGTAATAGCAGTCAGAAAAGATAATACACCAGGGCTTATATCGATAAACGCCTCTGCTGCCGCTCACGGACAGGCAAGGCGCCGACTCAGTGACACCAGTAATTGAAATAAACATAACGTGGTGGTAGTACAGTAAATACGGGATGTCAAATGAGATATGGCACGAACACGAGTAGCTTCCGAATGTGGCCGGCCGAAGTGGCCGTGCGGTTAAAGGCGCTGCAGTCTGGAACCGCAAGACCGCTACGGTCGCAGGTTCGAATCCTGCCTCGGGCATGGATGTTTGTGATGTCCTTAGGTTAGTTAGGTTTAAGTAGTTCTAAGTTCTAGGGGACTAATGACCTCAGCAGTTGAGTCCCATAGTGCTCAGAGCCATTTGAGCCTTCCGAATGTGTTACCCTGTGCGAACCTGAGAACATAACTTCAGAAGTGCTGGTGAGGAGGATTCCTGCGGAGTTTTCATGACGAGTTAGGATGGGAGATCCGGATGATTTAGCTGCAGCATTGCGTATTGCCACGCATTTGCAGGCAGTAGATAGTGCGACGCGAGGACGCACAGAGAAACGGTTGTTTGTTACAGCGAAAACTTGCTATCGTTGTGGAAACAAGGGACATGTCAGAGCACAATGCAACGAGGTACAATGCTACGGGTGTTGCCATTTTGTCCAATAAGCGGTAATGTAGGAGTAGAAAGCGGAATTGCGGAAGCAAACGGCAGGACATGTTAAACCGCACCGGGAAAGTTTTGTCCGTCGGAAAGCATTCCCAGTAAATCAGAATATTGTAGAATTTAAGGCAGAGACGGATTGTTGTTTCATGGGCATTATAACTATTAAGAAGTAAAAATGGTTCAAATGGCTCTGAGCACTATGGGACTTAACATCTCTGGTCATCAGTCCCCTAGAACTTAGAACTACTTAAACCTAACTAACCTAAGGACATCACACACATCCATGCCCGAGGTGGGATTCGAACCTGCGACCGTAGCAGTCGTGCGATTCCTATTAAGAAGTATAAGTTTTAGGTCGATACAGGGACAAATATTTCTGTGGCTAATCTAGACCTCATGGGCGTCTCCAAGGTATAATTTACGAAGAGTAGGAGACAACCACGTGGTGCCATTAAGGACAACATGACTCGTTTTTCATATCGGAAATACTGAATTCTGTGAGCAAATGGAAGTATTACCGTCTGTGGGACAAGGTTATTCTCTGATTCTTGGACTTTACTTCCTGGATAGTCGTCATTCTGTAATTAATTTTTCGCAGCGCACAGTGGAACTTGGTGAAAACTTGTTTCCAATGGTCACGACAGCTGTAAATGTTACAAGGTCGAAAGGTGTACCGTGAGCTAAGGTGTTACCAAATGAACTGCATACACATTCATTAAGGATAGTTATGCATGACAAAGTACCTGCTGGTACAGGGAAGTTAGTTTGGGTAGCGGTAGACGCCGATGTTCCACAGGAAAGATTGAGTTTGGTTGAGCCACTGCAGAACGATGAGACATGGGATTAAATGCATTGTTATATAAGGAGAAGTCTTGCGCGCATGTCAGATGTTAATGGGGAACTGAAGTTTCCGTTTAGCTTGGATAATTTCGGGAGACATGAAGTGGATCTCCCGAATGGCTTACTTGTAGCGAGCATATATGTACTCGACGAAGAGGATATCGACGGACCACATGGTGATCGTAGCAACAGGCAATCCGTTAATGCAAATGTACTGTGGAACAAGGTTAGTCACTTGAAGGATGCTCAACGGGAAGGCATGGAAGCTTTACTGTTGCAGTGTATAGGTCAACTTGGTTCGAATTGTCCACTACCAGCAACACCGATCACACAGCATCGTGTACCAACAGCGGATAATTCGCCAGTGCATAAGAAGCCATATAAGACTGCAAAGCATCTAAAACCACTAGTAGAGGAGTTCATTGGCCAACAGTGGCATGAAGGTATCGTAGGACATTGTGATAGTGCTTTTTCCAGCAAAATAGTTGTCGTCCCAAAAAAATCAGTTGATGGTAGAAAAAAATATAGATTTTATTGCGACTATCGGTTTTTAAATTCACGAACTACAACGGGTGCATATCCAATTTCAAACATTACAGATAAGTTAGTATTTTTCAACGATAGACCTTCGAAGCGGTTACCACCAAGTAGATGTGTTTCCATATGATAGACATAAGACTGCATTCACAGCGAATTCTGGACATTACCAATATCAGAGAGTGCAGTTTGGTTTGAAGAACTCTCCTGCTACATTTCAAAGGTTACTAGATGGTGTCCTTAGTGGTTTAAAACCCAAAATTTTTTTGATCTACCTGGATGACGTAATAGTACATTCAGAAACAATGAAAACACATTAAAAGTTTAAATGAAGTGTTTAGTAGGTTAGGAACAGCCCGTCTTAATTTAAGTGTACAGAAATGTTGTTTTGTGCAAGCACAGGTAATTTATCTAGCTCATACGGAGTCAAAACGGATCCTATACTTACATCAGCCGTACATAATTTTCCAGCGCCAAAGGCCACTATGCAGTGGCAATCTTATCTTGGTTTATGTAATTACTACCGTAAATTTGTAAAAAGGTTTTGCTAAAATCACATGTCCATTAACCAGGTTGCTTACAAAAGCAGTTGGTTTCCAGTGGTCACCGCAGCGTCAAGAGGCATTCATGAAACGTTAGAAAATTTTAGCGTCAGATCCTGTATCAGTGTTCCCTGATTTTCAGTGTGAATTCATATTGGCATCTAGCGCATCTAACATCACGTTTAGTTGTGTATTAAGTCAAAATACAGATGAAAAGGAACATCCAGTGGCGTTTGCTTCCCCAGGAGTTTAATAAAACAAAGAAATTATTCCACAACAGAGAAGTTTTTTTTTTTTTTTTTTTTTTATTTGGTAGGGTTTAAGGGCGCTCAACTGCTGAGGTCATTAGCGCCCAGTCACTGGTGTTAGAGCACATGGAATCTGCTAAAACTCAAGGGGATGGGGGGACATCAGAAGGACCTGACAAAGATGCAGATAAAATTAGGAAAAAGGTTAAATGTCTTTGGACAAGCCAGTTAAAGTTATAAAACGCAGAATACGAGCAGCTGCTCGAGCGTCATCAGCTAAAACATCCGGTAAAGTAGATGGCAGGGACAGGATAACACGAAATTGACTAAAACGGGGACACGACAATAAAACATGGCGCACTGTTAATGTCTGACCACAAGGGCACTGCGGGGCTGGGTCACCGGAGAGCAGGTAGCGGTGGCTAAACCGGCAATGCCCAATCCGCAACCTGGTCAGAAGGACCTCCTCGCGCCGAGATGGTCGGGAGGATGTTGTCCAAGCAGTTGGAAGCGGTTTTACTGCCCGGAGCTTGTTTCCTTGGAGGGATGACCAAGCATCCCACCACAACGACACGAGCCTCTTACATACATCCCCACGAACGTCAGATGACGGGACACAATGGGAGGCTGGCCGAGGCAGGAGGACTGCAGCCTTGGCTGCAGCATCCGCAGCCTCATTCCCAGGAACTCCTACATGTCCGGGAACCCACAGAAAGCTGACAGAACCACCATTATCAGCGGAAGAATGGAGGGACTGCTGTATCCGTTGAATCAAGGGATGGACCGGATAGGGAGCTCCAAGGCTCTGAAGAGCACTGAGTGAGTCAGAGCAGAGTACATGCGATGAATGGCGGTGGCGGCGGGCATACTGAACGGCCTGATGGAGAGCAAAAAGCTCGGCCGTAAAGCTGGAACATTGGTCGAGGAGCCGGTATTTAAAGGTGGCGGCCCCGACGACAAAGGCACAGCCGACACCGTCGTCAGTTTTGGAGCCATCGGTGTAAATAAAGGTGTGACCGGCAAGTCGAGCACGAAGTTCGACAAACTGTGAGCAATACACTGCAGCCGGAGTACCCTCCTTCAGGAGTGAGCTGAGGTCGAGATAAATAGGAACCGGAGCCTGGAGCCAAGGTGGTGTCGGGCTCTCACCCTCTCTGAAGGTGGTAGGGAGGGCAAAATCCAATTGTCGAAGCAGGCGACGGAAGCGGACTCCGGGGGGCAGCAGGGCAGACACAAACAACCCGTACTGACGGTCGAGAGAATCGACGAAGAAGGACTCGTAAGAGGGGTGGTCGGGCATAGACAACAGCCGGCAGGCATACCGACACAGCAGTACGTCGCGCCGGTAGGTCAATGGTAACTCGGCAGCTTCAGCATAAAGACTCGCGACAGGACTAGTGTAGAAGGCTCCGGTCGCAAGACGTATCCCCCGATGGTGGATGGAGTTAAGCCGGCGTAAGAGGGATGGCCGAGCGGACGAGTAGACGAAGCTCCCATAATCCAGCTTCGATCGGACTATGGACCGATACAAGCGAAGCAGGACAGTGCGATCCACTCCCCAAGATGAACCGCTAAGAACTCTGAGGACATTAAGGGAACGTGTACAACGGGCCGCCAAATAAGAGACATGTGGAGACCAACACAGTTTCCTGTCCAACGTGAGCCCTAGAAACTTAGTTGTGTCCACGAATGGGAGAACAACGGGACCGAGATGTAAGGATGGCGGAAGGAACGCTTTATATCGCCAAAAGTTGATACAAACCGTCTTCTCTTCAGAGAACTGCAAGCCATTTGCCACGCTCCATGAGTAGAGGCTGTCTAGACAACGCTGAAGGCAGCGCTCCAGGAGGAATGTTCTCTGGGCACTGCAGTAGATCGCGAAGTCATCGACAAAGAGAGAGCCCGAGACATTAGGTGGAATGCAATCCATAATTGGATTGATCGCGATGGCAAAAAGGGCGACACTCAAGACGGAGCCCTGAGGCACTCCGTTCTCCTGGAGGAAGACGTCGGACAATACGGAACCCACACGTACCCTAAACTTTCGATCCGTTAAAAAGGAATCAATAAAAAGGGGCAGGCGACCGCGTAGACCCCACCTGTGCATCGTGCGGAGGATACCTCCTCTCCAACAGGTATCATAAGCCTTCTCCAAGTCGAAGAACACGGCTACCGTTTGGCGCCTTCGCAAAAAGTTGTTCATGATGAATGTCGACAAGGTCACAAGGTGGTCAACAGCGGAGCGGCGGCGACTAAAGCCGCATTGGACATTAGTAAGTAGTCGTCTAGATTCAAGAATCCAGACTAACCGAGCATTAACCATGCGCTCCATCACCTTACAGACACAGCTTGTAAGAGAAATGGGGCGGTAACTAGAAGGAAGGTGTCTATCCTTCCCGGGTTTGGGTATAGGAACAACAACGGCGTCACGCCAACGCATGGGGACTTTACCTTCAGTCCAGACGCGATTGTAGGTACGAAGAAGGAAGCTTTTGCCCGCCGGAGAAAGGTGTGCCAGCATCTGAACGTGAATGGCATCTGGCCCCGGAGCAGAGGACCGGGACAGTGCAAGCGCACGTTCGAGTTCCCGCATAGTAAAGGGGGCATTATAAGTTTCCAGATTCAGCGAGTGGAAGGAAGGTCGCCGAGCCTCTTCTGCCTCTTTCCTGGGAAGGAAGGCAGGATGGTAATGGGCGGAGCTTGAAACCTCCGCGAAAAAGCGGCCAAAGGCGTTGGAGACAGCCACAGGATCAACAAGGACCTCATTACCTGAGGTCAGGCCAGGTACTGAGGAGTGGGCCTTAATGCCCGACAGCTGGCGCAGGCTACCCCAAACGACGGAAGAGGGAGTAAAACTGTTAAAGGAGCTGGTGAAAGAGGCCCAACAAGCTCTTTTGCTGTCTTTGATGACTCTACGGCATTGCGCTCGGAGTCGTTTGTATTCAATACAATTCGCCAACGTAGGATGGCGGCGAAAGGTGCGTAAAGCACGTCGTCGAGCACGGATAGCATCCCTACAAGCCTCGTTCCACCAGGGGACGGAAACGCGACGTGAAGAAGAAGTAGTACAAGGAATGGAACGTTCGGCAGCATTGATGATAACAGCCGTGAGGTATTCGACCTGACTGTCACAACTGGGAAAATCGTGGTCCGGAAAGGTCGCCAGGGAGGAGTAAAGTCCCCAGTCAGCTTTCAGTATGTTCCAGCTCGAAGGACGTGGGGATGGGGTGTGGTGCAGGAGACGAACGACACAGGGGAAGTGGTCGCTCGAATAGGTGTCAGAAAGGACATACCACTCGAACCGACGGGCAAGAGTGGTAGAACAGATCGAGAGGTCCAAGTGGGAGTAGGTATGAGTAGAGTCCGAGAGGAAAGTCGGGGCGCCGGTATTGAGGCAGACAAGATTGAGATGGTTGAAGACATCCGCCAAGAGTGAGCCTCTTGGACAGGATGCAGGAGAGCCCCAAAGGGGATGATGGGCATTGAAGTCGCCAAACAATAAGAACGGCGGGGGAAGCTGAACGATCAGGTGCATCATGTCAGCCCGACTAACAGCAGATGACGGTGGAGTGTAGATGGTACAAACTGAAAAAGTAAAAGCAGAAAGAGTAATGCAGACAGCTATTGTTTGGAGTGGGGTGGTCAATGGGATGGGATGGTAATAAACATCGTCCCGAACGAGCAACATGACCCCACCATGAGCTGGGATACCGTCCACAGGGGTGAGGTCATACCGCTCCGAGGTATAGTGGGTAAAGGCAATACGGCCAGTCGGGCGCAACTTGGTTTCCTGGAGACCAAGGACGAGCGGACAGTGCAGGCGGAGGAGCAGTTGTAAGTCCTCCCGATTAGATCAAATACCTCTTATGTTCCAATGGAACAACGCCATCGCTAGTCAAAAGGTTGGGGGAACGAGACGGGGGAAGAACTGGTCACCTCGACGGCCGCAGAGGGCCAGGTTGCGAGGGAACAACGCTACAACCGACGGGAGGCGGATCCGGTTCCATCGACTCGCCGCCAGCCGCGGCCGCTGTCCCTGGTTGTGTAGGAGGGGCCGCATCATTTGCCGACGAAAGGCCGGCGGAGCGCCTGGCAGCAGAGCGTCTCGGCGAAACTGAGGACGGCCGGGAGCAGCGACTCACGGATGGAGCGTCAGACGAAACGCGACGGGGTGGAGAGGGGGATAGAGACTTCTTCTTGGAGGCCTTCTTGGAAGGCCGAGGAGGCACAGGGATGGTGGGCTGGACCCGAAGAAGGTCCTCACGCGCGGGGTCCGTTTTGGAACGCCGGACCTCGGAAGCTGGGGTCCGGAACGTTTCCCTGATGGACGCCTGAGAAGAGGATCGCTTCTCAGGTGGCGTGGGGGGGGGGGGGAGGAGGAGGAGGAGGAAGGGTGGCCCCTGGGGCAGAGGGGGTTGGGGCCACGGGGGAGGAGGATGTGGAAGGGAGGGATTTGGGAGGCGGAGGCAGAGCCCCCTGATGGGCAGAGGAGGCAGAGGGGGGACAGGATAGAGGTGAGGATACCGCGGAAGGAGTGGACACAACTGAGGCAGACGAAGTGGTCAATGGCACGGGATGGAGGCGGTCGTACTTCTTCCGGGCCTCAGAATAAGAGAGCCGATCCAAGGTTTTGATTTCTTGTATCTTCTTCTCCTTCTGATATGCGGGGCATCTGAGGATCTAGGCGAGTGGACGCCAGGACAATTAACGCATCGAGGTGGTGGGGTGCATGTATCTTCCTCACAAAGAGGACGTCCACAATCGCCACAAAGGGGCTCAGCCTCACACTGGGACGACATGTGCCCAAAGCGCAAACACCTAAAACAGCGCATAGGAGGCGGGACGTAAGGTCGCACGTCACACCGGTAGCACATCACCTTTACCTTCTCCGAGAGAACGTCCCCGTCGAAGGCGAGGATAAAGGCCCTGGTGTCGATGCGACGGTCTTTGGGGCCGCGCTGGACTCGCCGTACGAAATGCACGCCTCGGCGCTCCAGGTTGGCCCTGAGCTCCTCATCAGATTGTAGCAGGAGGTCACGATGAAATATAACCCCCTGCGTCCTATTTAGTGCCAGATGTGGGACAATGGTTACTGGGATGTCCCCTAGGCGGTCGCACGCCTGGAGCGCCGCCGACTGTGTGGCGGAGGTGGTCTTGATAAGAACGGACCCTGAACGCATCTTGCTGAGAGCCTCGACTTCCCCGAAGACGTCCTCAATGTGCTGAACAAAGAACATGGGCTTGGAGGTGGCGAACGTCCCCCCATCGGTTCGAGAACAGACCAAATAGCGGGGGAAGTACTTCGCCCCAAGCCGGCGGGCCTGTCCCTCCTCCCATGGAGTGGCCAAGGGGGAAAGGGCAGGAGAACCAGAACTAGAAACGGTACCTTTTCTTTTGAAAGACTCGGCCGCAGAGCGACCTGATACATGTTGACGTTTCATCTGCGAAACGTCCGCCCCGATACCACCCACTCCGACCAGGGGCTCTCCCCACGGGCGCCACCTAGCCGCAGCAAGGGCCACCTGGCAGGATGACCATTGCCGGGAGTCCTGATGCCCCAAGGGGACGGGCATCTACTCCTTGGCCAACGTGGAGATGGTGCAGCTCAGGTATCGGCAGTACGATCCCTGTGTTGTCAGGGGGCTACAACCTAGAGGGTACATGACGACCCCACCACAACGGGCTGGCTACCGTGCTGGATTTCTGGTGCCATGGAAAGTCCATCATGATCGCTGGTGCAGATGGAGATGCACTATGGGCGTAACTTGGACAACCCATCAGGCGTTTAGGCCCAATTTGAGGAATAGTGGGTATGGTTACAACGCCAGTTCAATGCTGAGTGCCAAGGTCTTAGTGCCCTTAGGACCAGTGGTACACCATGTAAGGTGTCCTTCCCCAAAAGGCTCGTACTTCTGTAGAATTTTGAAAAATGGAGGTCAAACCCCAAGGGGGACCATCACATAGAAGGCCGAAACGGTTGAAACTCCTTTTAGTCGCCTCTTACGACAGGCAGGAATACCTCGGGCCTATTCTTACCCCAGACCCGCAGGGGGGACAACAGAGAAGGAAATGCTAGCCGTCATATACCGAATTTCATACTTTCGTTGATATTTGTATGGTCGGAAATTCAAAGTCGTCACGGACCACGCCTGTCTCAGACAGTTACTAGGGTTAAAGGATCCATCAAGCCGGTTGGAGAGATGGGAACTGAAATTAAGTGAACTGAATTATGAAGTTATTCATAAATCTGGACCTTCAAATGAAAATGCTGACACATTAAACAGAAAGGTTGCAGCTTTACAAGTATTAGGTTTTGACTGGATTGACTGGATAAAGGCACAACTAGCTCACAGAGAGTGCTCATTGTTTCACATGCAGCCACAATTTGAAATACAAGAAGGCTTGCTATGCAGAGTTCCCGTTAGATCACCGAAGTTATGCGCTGTCGGGGGTTGCCGGCAGTTGGATGGGTGACCAACCGGGCCGCCATGTGCTGTTGCCATTTTTCGGAGTGCACTCAACCTCGTGATGCCAGTTGAGCAGCTACTCGACCAAATAGTAGCGGCTCCGGTCAAAGAAACCCATCATAATGACAGAGAGAGCGGTGTGCTGATCACACGCTCTTTCTATCCGCATCCTCAGCTGAGGATGACACGGTGGTAGTATGGTCCCGATGGGCCACTTGTGGCCTGAAGATGGAGTGCTTTTTGCTATGCAGAACTACAAAGTGTGGACCACGCGTTGTCGTTCCTGCAGTGCTGAGACAGGAAGTTTTATGTCAAGCTCATGACCGTGTTTTATCGTGTCACGGAGGTAGCCTAAACGTACAACAGATCGACGAGAAGTTGAAAGACTCTGGTATAAGACACATCGTAATGATGTTGTGCAGTATGAAATAACTATGTTCCGTGTGTGCAACGATCGGATTTAACTCATCAAAAGATTGAGTTACAACGACTATCTGAAGCAGATAACCATTTTGTTTTTTAGGACTAGACCTACTGGGACTTTTTAACAAAACACCTGCTGGGAACAAATATGTTTTAACAATTCTGGACCATTATTTGGTTATGGTAGCTATTCCCGTACACAAGGCTAATACAGTAGCACAAGCAATGGTGAACAACTGGCTGCTGAAGTACGGTATAACAAACTATTATTACAGACCAGGGAAAAATATTTTACCTGAACTACTGTAACAACTACGTTAGTTATTGAAAATTAAGAAGTTACGTACCAGTCCGTTTCATCCTCAAGCAAACGGGCGAATTGAACGAGTTCACCTTACGTTATCTAAGATGCTGAGAAACTACATTTACTCACAGTGCTTAAACTGAGATGTCTGTCTGCACCTACTCGTCTGTGACTACAATGCGGAATTTCATTCTGGAAATAGTCTCTCGCTATACGAAGTTGTATATGGTTGGAAAATCCCATCACCTTTCGATGTGCTCCAATGTAATTGGGTCTTCAAGGTGAATCAGTGAAATAATACGCAAAAAAGTTAAAAGAATTTAGGAAAATAGTGAAACACGTCAACATAAAAGCATTAGAAAAACAAGAGTGTATTGGGCAAAGAGTAAGTAAACTATCACAGTAGAGAATAGGACAATGGATAGTGTTAACTTATACTCTGATAGGCAAAACTTAAAAATTTTTGACCAAGTATCAAAGACAGTACCAAGTTGTTGAAATGACTTCACTGGTCAACGTAAAACTATTTGAAGGGTGTAGTTGACACATTGCCACAAATCTCTTCAACGAATCCCAAAAGATGAGAAGGAAGAAAGAAGCAACTGGCCAAAAGGATATACCTTATTCACTTAGATCCAGGAGTAAGTAAATTAGGGTTCTCCAGGGTAATCAAAGTATCACGATTGTTGTTATTACATTAGTATCACGTTTTCTTCTTTGTTTTCTTTTTGTCATCAGTCTACTGACTGGTTTGATGCGGCCCGCCACGAATTCCTTTCCTGTGCTAACCTCTTCATCTCAGAGTAGCACTTCCAACCTACGTCCTCAATTATTTGCTTGACGTATTCCAACCTCTGCCTTCCTCTACAGTTTTTGCCCTCTACAGCTCCCTCTAGTACCATGGAAGTCATTCCCTCATGTCTTAGCAGATGTCCTATCATCCTGTCCCTTCTCCTTATCAGTGTTTTCCACATATTCCTTTCCTCTCCGATTCTGAGTAGAACCTCCTCATTCCTTTCCTTATCAGTCCACCTAATTTTCAACATTCGTCTATAGCATCACATCTCAAATGCTACGATTCTCTTCTGTTCAGGTATTCCCACAGTCCATGTTTCACTACCATACAATGCTGTACTCCAGACGTACATCCTCAGAAATTTCTTCCTCAAATTAAGGCCGGTATTTGATATTAGTAGAAATTCTCTTGGCCAGAAATACCTTTTTTGCCATAGCGAATTTGCTTTTGATGTCCTCCTTGCTCCGTCCGTCATTAGTTATTTTACTGCCTAGGTAGCAGAATTCCTTAACTTCATTGACTTCGTGACTATCAATCCTGATAAGTTTCTCGCTGTTCTCATTTCTGCTACTTCTCATTACCTTCGTCTTTCTCCGATTTACTCTCAAACCATACTGTGTACTCATTAGACTGTTCATTCCGTTCAGCAGATCATTTAATTCTTCTTCACTTTCACTCAGGATAGCAATGTCATCAGCGAATCGTATCATTGATATCCTTTCACCTTGTATTTTAATTCCACTCCTGAATGTTTCTTTTATTTCCATCATTGCTTCCTCGATGTACAGATTGAAGAGTAGGGGCGAAAGGCTACAGCCTTGTCTTACACCCTTCTTAATACGAGCACTTCGTTCTTGATCGTCCACTCTTATTATTCCCTCTTGGTTGTTGTACATATTGTATATGACCCGTCTCTCCCTATAGCTTACCCCTACTTTTTTCAGAATCTCGAACAGCTTGCACCATTTTATATTGTCGAACGCTTTTTCCAGGTCGACAAATCCTATGAAGGTGTCTTGATTTTTCGTTAGCCTTGCTTCCATTATTAGCCGTAACGTCAGAATTGCCTCTCTCGTCCCTTTACTTTTCCTAAAGCCAAACTGATCGTCATCTACTGCATTCTCAATTTTTTTTCCATTCTTCTGTATATTATTCTTGTAAGCAGCTTCGATGCATGAGCTGTTAAGCTGATTGTGCGATAATTCTCGCACTTTTCAGCTCTTGCTGTCTTCGGAATAGTGTGGATGACGCTTTTCCGAAAGTCATATGGTACATCGCCAGACTCATATATTCTACACACCAACGTGAATAGTCGTTTTGTTGCCATTTCCCCCCAATGATTTTAGAAATTCTGATGGAATGTTATCTATCCCTTCTGCCTTATTTGACCCTAAGTCCTCCAAAGCTCTTTTAAATTCCGATTCTAATACTGGATCCCCTATCTCTTCTAAATCGACTCCTGTTTCTTCTTCTTTCACATCAGACAAATCTTCACCCTCATAGAGGCTTTCAATGTATTCTTTCCACCTATCTGCTCTCTCCTCTGCATTTCACAGTGGAATTCCCGTTGGACTCTTAATGTTACCACTGTTGCTTTTAATGTCACCAAAGTTTGTTTTGACTTTCCTGTATGCTGAGTCTGTCCTTCCGACAATCATATGTTTTCCGATGTCTTCACATTTTTCCTGCAGCCATGTCGTCTTAGCTTCCCTGCACTTCCTATTTATTTCATTCCCTAACGACTTGTAATTCTGTATTCCTGATTTTCCTGGAATATGTTTGTACTTCCTCCTTTCATCAAACAACTGAAGTATTTCTTCTGTTACCCATGGTTTCTTCGCAGCTACCTTCTTTGTACCTATTTTTTCCCTCCCAACTTCTGTGATGGCCCTTTTTAGAGATGTCCATTCCTCTTCAACTGTACTGCCTACTGCGCTATTCCTTATTGCTGTATCTATAGCGTTAGAGAACTTCAAACGTATCTCGTCATTCCTTAGTACTTCCGCATCCCACTTCTTTGCGTATTGATTCTTCCTGAGTAATGTCTTGAACTTAAGCCTACTCTTCATCACTACTATATTGTGATCTGAGTCTATATCTGCTCCTGGGTACGCCTTACAATCCAGTATCTGATTTCGGAATCTCTGTCTGACCATGATGTAATATAATTGAAATCTTCCCGTATCTCCCGGCCTTTTCCAAGTATACCTCCTCCTCTTGTGACTCTTCAACAGGGTATTCGCTATTACTAGCTGAAACTTGTTACAGAACTCAATTAGTCTTTCTCCTCTTTCATTCCTTGTCCCAAGCCCATATTCTCCTGTAACCTTTTCTTCTACTCCTTCCCCTACAACTGCATTCCAGTCGCCCATGACTATTAGATTTTCGTCCCCCTTTACATACTGCATTACCCTTTCAAAATCCTCATACACTTTATCTGTTCATCTTCAGCTTGCGACGTCGGCATGTATACTTGAACTATCGTTGTCGGTGTTGGTCTGCTGTCGATTCTGATTAGAACGACCCAGTCACTGAACTGTTCACAGTAACACACCCTCTGCCCTACCTTCCTATTCATAACGAACCCTACACCTGTTATACCATTTTCTGCTGCTGTTGATATTACCCGATACTCATCTGACCAGAAATCCTTGTCTTCCTTCCACTTCACTTCACTGACCCCTACTATATCTAGATTGAGCCTTTGCATTTCCCTTTTCAGATTTTCTAGTTTCCCTACCACGTTCAAGCTTCCGACATTCCACGCCCCGACTCGTAGAACGTTATCCTTTCGGTGATTATTTAATCTTTTTCTCATGGTAACCTCCCCCTTGGCAGTCCCCTCCAGGAGATCCGAATGGCGGACTATTCCGGAATCTTTTGCCAATGGAGAGATCATCATGCCACTTCTTCAATTACAGGCCACATGTCCCGTGGATACACGTTACGTGTCTTTAATGCAGTGGTTTCCATTGCCTTCTGCATTGCTGATTCTTCCGCCTTTACGGGCAATTTCCCACCCCTAGGACAAGAGTGTGCCCTGAACCTCTATCCGCTTCTCCTCCATCTTTTGACAAGGCCGTTGGCAGAATGAGGCTGACTTCTTATGCCGGAAGTCTTCGGCAGCCAGTGCTGATTATTTATCAAAATTTAGGCAGTGGCGGGGATCGAACCCGGGACCGAAGACGTTTTGATTATGACCACTAGACCCCTAGACCACGAGTACCCCTTCTTCTATTATACTGTTTTGTCTTAAGTTAGCTCTCTAAAGGAGGGACGGAAGTAGTGATGCTTACATTTCTCTCAGGTTACGTGCCGAGATGCCGGCCAGAAATAATATTTTGTGCGTAGCACTGCTATATTGTTGCAAAGGAGATTTAACGCAGAATCAACCACTGCACAGTGGTATCCTGTTCGTTAGAAAGCAGATGTCCTACTAAAAAGCCACAATTGGTAAATGAGTTTGCATTTGATACTTGGGAAGCGAGAAATAAAGTAAGAAGACTACAAGACAGTTTTGTAGCATTACAGAAAGAGGTGGATGGAGGAGGACTGTTGGAGGATATGAAAAGTGAGTACGAGGAGTTGAAACTCTCGTATGAAAAACTAAGAACTCAGTTGCAACAGGTAACCGAAATTTACCGCGAGCATCAGTACGAAAGAAGCAAGGTTGTTTAGATGCACGAGGAAAGCTATTTGGGACAGCAGATAGTGAGGATATTGAGAACATCCACAGTAAGATTCTGAGTCTACAAGAATTAGAGGAGGATACGAGAACAAAAGTGAAATGGCACACGACACAAGTAGGGAATATGGAGCAAGGAATACTCAATGTGACTAAAAAAGTAAGAAATTTAAAAGCAGAATTAGAGCAGCATGCACGTGGAACCAGAAATGTTTTGAATATTGATTTAGAGAAGATTCGAATTAATTTGAGTAGTTTAGATGATAAAATGCTAGTAGCCGTTCAACAAGCACTCTAGCGAACACGTCAGACCTCATAGTAGAGACATTACGTGAGGCAATACACCATGCTACTAATGGGCAATTGAGTTCAACAGTGGTAAGCCCACAGCAAATTCTCGTAGCATTACAACAAGCACAAAGAGACTTCCCCGAAGGGTTGCGGCATATCATACCAATAGCTTATTTTTATTTTATCGTATGTTTACTGTAGAAGTAACCACTGTTCAAGCTAGGACATATGTTAGAGTTATATTTCCAGTCGTAGGAATGAATGCACAATACCAACGCTACACAGCACATCCATGTCCAATAAAGTGGAGTACAGTTCAGAAATACATACAATTACAAACACTAGAAATAATATTAGTTTTTAAGAAGAGAGATGCTCACGTAGTCAAGTTCGTTGCGGATTTCAACGATAGCGTTCAGGAAAGAATTATTATTTGTCCAGCAAGGGCGATAGAAACCAACCAAAAGTGATGTGAAATGGAATTGTTTTCAGGGAAGCTAAAGCGGGAGACTGTTAGAAAAAGGTTTTAGTGCCACAAACGTAATTCCAGAAAGTCGGAGGCCACTGACTTTATTATATGGTCACGTCACAAACGATAACCATTACTTGTTACGATAATGGAAAGCCTACAGGAATTATGCGATTAAAATTACAGGTTAATGTATTGTTAATAAATTACAGTTGATAAACAACCTGATAAATTCCGAAAACCGACAAATTTCAGTAAACCAAATACTGCTGCATGTTAAACGGTGTTATGGGAAGCATAGGCAGAAGACAATTATTTACAGTTGGTCAAACACGAGCGTAATCTTGGTACTGATATTTGTTTGTGCGATCTACCTCTGTCTGAGACGTAAGATGGTACACTCAACTGAAATAGCAAACCACCTAATCCCAGTGAAATGGATACAACGTAGTTATAAGACGGAAGCAGAAAACACAATACTGTCACTAGGTAAGCTTAGCAGAAGCAACTAAGATTCAACATTCCATTGTAACTTAGCACACGGAGAAATCTAAATTAATGTTTAAGAAAATATAGGCTAACTAGGATCAAGTGAACCTGAAAATTCGGGAAGAATTTTAACAAACGGTAGGCATGTATTACGGCACAGAGTAATACAAGATTCCAAGTTATAAAATTTTTAACGGAGTTCAACCACCTTGACGTAAGACAGGTTGGTTACGCCACGGACCAGGAAGCACGGTGATGCGAGACAGACGGTCAGCACAGTCCGCAGTAGCTGAGTGAGAGAGAGCACACGCAGCGGGAAAACAGAAAAGAACGAGGACTAAACAAAATAACACACAAGCTCGTTCGCGCGGAGGAATGCCGCAAGAAGCAATAGCCACGACTAGTGAAAACACTCACAGACAAATTTAACTAGGTGATAAGAGAGAAGGTAGCAGAATAACGAGGTCACATTCGGTCGTCGCTAGTTAACCGCTCGTCACAGAACTACGGAAGCTCTTTAAATACCAGAGCCCCAGCTCCAAGTAGAGAGAACGGTAAGGGTCAATGGGAACGATGGAGTACGTATCGACGACATTCCGTTCCATGATCATGTTGCGTTAGTAAGCCTTTCCTCAGATCAACCAGCGCAGTACCAACCAGTCATGGAGTCCAGTAGAGCTGAACTCCACTGACGAACTTCATACTGTATCACACCACCCTCTACTGATGGGAGAGCTGAAGCACTACCAGCAACAATGCAGCACCAGGCGTGGGACGGAATACGACGACCAGGCCGGCAGTACTGGGTACAACGCCTGCCGCCTAGACGTACCGTGGAAGGAGTAGTCCATGGAAGAAGAGGCACGGAGTAAGATCGAGTTAACTCTCTCAACCAGTATCAGCTATCCATGCTATACCAGGCTGGGCTACGCAACCGTACCGGCGCAGGTGAAACGACGTCTCGCTAGAACACAGTTACAGGTACAAGGACAGGGTGGGAGGCAACTACTGTCAACAGTGCACCACCCTCCGTAAAGTTGTCACAATCAACGATTTATTGAATAATCATGTTTTCTTAGCGCCAAGATCGCTTCCAAACAATTTCTGACAACGTCCATAGGCGTCATCCGCTCGGTCCCTCTCTACTACTTGTTCCTTCCGATAACATATTTCTCCTTGCGTGGTGTCGCAACTAGCTCCTTAGCTGATTTACGGAAGACATACATATTCCTTCAGTTTTCTATTCATTATCGTATTTGTAATATGGTCAATAATGTATTTTCTAAATCATTTTTCGACATCTGAGAAAACAGTGATGTTTTGCATAAAGTTATGTTTACAGGTGAGTACTCCATCTTCAGGCCACAAGTGGCCCATCGTGACCATCCGAGCGCCGTATCATCCTCAGTTGAGAATACGGATAGGAGGGGCATGTGGTCAGCACACCGCTCTCCCAGTCGTTATGATGGTTTTCTTTGACCGGAGCAGCTACCATTCGGTCGAGTAGCTCCTCCCTTGGCATCACGAGGCTGAGTGCACCACGAAAAATGGCAACAGCGTATGGCGGCCATCCAAATGCCGGCCACGCCCGAAACTCATCACTTCGGTGATCTGACGGGAACCGGTGCACCCACTATGTCAAGGCCGTTGCTCTATGTTTACAGATGACATCGCCTTTAATTCCTTTCACATCTGCATACCGGAGACATGGACGTTACACTCACCTCTAGATATTCACTGCATGCAGACAGCAGGATCCGATGAGCCTTGAAGCTGCGGCCCTGACACCAAAGCGTCACATCTACAAACGCGTTGTTTGCGAAGTATCTGCAGAACTGTTGCAGCATCTCCACCTCATGATGCTCCCAGCGCACTAGCAGCAGGTTGTCGCTCGCCTTCTGTCTATAAGTGACCAGTACGTATCCATCACATATAAGTGACCACAGACGAGAAAGTATATTCATTAGTTAAGTTATTTTAAGCGCAAACAGGCACACTGTATGGTCGTTGAGATGTGAACACCCTGTATAGCAATGTAGAGGTCAGTCTTATAACTTATTCAATGTTTGTTCTTTTTATGGCAGAGGCCTATTAAATTGTTAGCCATAGGTTAACTTTTTCTGAATATCGGTCAATAAAAGAGGCAAGCACTGTTTATAACACAGATCTTATGAAAATGTGCAGCAGTGATGTAAATGCAAGGAAAGCAACATATACCCGTTCACAAAATTATGTCAAAGTGTTTGGCAGACTGAAACCGCAGTACTTCATGAATTTCTTGTTGCTTTAGTCATAGATGCCATGGATCAGAGGAACCTTATGAAAATTCCATACAGATCTCTAACATTTAATTTCCGAACATTCTGAAAGTCCATTAAAAAGTAAAAGATTGGTATCAACAAAATAATAGTGTCGTGCTTGAAGTTTATCATAATGAGAAAGAGAAGGAGCGATAAATATGTACTTTAAAGAATTATTCCCAGCCCACACTGTCGTAACTGCGACCGTGACGGTTGCGGGGTAACAATGACGGAAAGCGCGGCGGGACCCACGGAGAGGCCCGCCAACAACAACACAACGGGAGAAGACGGAAACGACCAACGAAGGACAGAACGAATACGACAAGACCGAACAACGGAGTCACAAGGAAAGAAACACGCTCATTCGTACGCAGAACAAGGAAGTAAGCTGTTTAACGCGAGGCGGGGAGTCAACAGATGTAAGCGAGATTAGACTGGCTGGCTGAGATTTTTTTTCCTTTATTGTATTACGATTCCCCCCGAAGGGGGCGGGCTGGCAGCAGCTTATTACGCTGCTCTGCAGCCGACAGACTTTTTAAAACGTGATAAGAAGTTAACAATAAAAACAAGCGATAAAACCGGGACTTAAACTGTAAAATGGCGGAAAATAGTGGAAAGTTAAAACATAAAGCAAAGGGTTGGCAAAGCGAATAAAATACACAGCAATCAGACAGGTAACATAGTAGACAGGCAATTAAAAAACATGGCGACAGTCTGGTTTCTGTTCGCAAGAGATATAAAATCACACCCAGCGACAGTACGATGGCCATTCACAAGACTTTGGAAAAGACACACAACACTGTACACTCACTGTAAACACTGCACTAAAATGTCGGCACAAAGAGGACACACCATAGATTAGGGCAGATGGGGGGGGGGGGGTGGACCTGGACAGGTGAGGGGGAAAACAAGGAGGGAGGAGAGGAAAGACGAAAGGGGGGGGGGGAAGGCCAGAGCAGACGCCAGAGGGAATGGGAAAAGGCAGAGGAGGGAAAAGCAGAAGGACTCAGGGGAGAGAAGGGGGGCAGAGAGAGGATAGGTGGGGAAACTGGCTGAGCCCCTTTGATTTTTTCCTTTATTGTAAGTTTAATCACCTGTCCAGGCGGGCTGGCAGCAGCACATTACGCTGCTCTTCAGCCTTAAGTGAAACAATAACATGACATAGAGGTGATACAGACAATACAAAAAATGGAGATTAAAAAAACAATAAACATGAAGCCGTTCACGTTGGACGATAAAAACACTAACACTTGTGGACATGGCGCACAAAACACGGAGAACGGCGATGGCACACGTGAACAGTGGAGTCGTAACTGCACAAAACACAAAACGAAGCACACACACGAGATACTGATGACGACGATCTCCGGCGCGCGAATGTTCACTATGCGTGTGCGAGTCCGGGGACCTGAAAAGGGAGGAGGTGGAGGAAGGGGAGTGGGAGAGCGAGAGGGGAGAGCAGAGATGCCACGGGCAGGGGAGAAAGGGGGGAGGGAGGAAGGGGGAGGGGAAGCCCGGGGGAAGAGGGGTGGAGGGAGGGGACGTGGGAAAAGGAAAGAGAAGGGAAGGAAAGAGAGGGGAGGGAGTGTGCCTAAAGGAAAGGACAACGGAAGTGGGGGGTGGGGCAGGGTCAAAGTTGATAGGAGGGGTAGATGGAGGGGAGGAGGACATCATCAGGGAGGGGGAGCTGGCGGAAGCCACCTTGGGAGAGGGTAAGGAGGGTGGAGAGATGGAGACCGGGTGGGACGTGCGAATACAGGCGCGGCAGCGGTCGGGGGTGGGAGAGGATCGGGGAGACGAGCGGATGAGGAGGATCGAGTTTGTGGGAGGTGTACAGGATCCGTATCCTTTCAAGGAAAAGGAGGAGGTGGGGGAAGGGGATGAGATTGTACAGGATCCGCGTGCGGGAGGGGAGACGGATGCGATAGGCGAGGTGGAGAGCATGACGTTCAAGGATTTGGAGGGATGTATAAAAGGTAGGGGGGGCGGAGATCCAAGCCGGATGGGCATAACAAAGGACTGGCTGAGCGCGAGGCAGGCGCTTAAGTACGCTATCGGGGGCGCCGCTATTGGCCGCTGGGACCACGTGTTCCACTGTGGCGCCCTCACACTAAAAGCGGGCCAGGAGGCGCGCGCCGCCACAGCTTACGGCGCGATGGTGCAGAGACCTCTATGGGTCTTCGACGTCCATGATGTCTGACGCGGATTCAAATTCCGCAGCGCGGTACCAGAAATACATTTCTTTGTGTTATGGTCTCCAGAAATGAAAATACAGTATCTTCGTATTACTGAAAAGGATTTCTAGAAAAGTCTATCAAATGAAACAGCTGACTATGTGTGCCTCACTTCCTAATTGTATTAATCTCAATAAATTAAGCTGCAGACGGCTTTTACATTCAACAGAAACCTTCATTCTGCTGAAATAGCAGCTGTCAACTCTGAAACTGTATTACGATAACGATTATGGACTTTTGGACAATTGGATTTTAACCTTTTTTATGTTACATAAGATAAAACGTTTGTTATGAAGAAAAGAAACATCTTTCAGCTTATTACTTCATTCCTTTCAGCAGTAGAGGTAGTTCACCTGTGTGACCACCGTGTTTGTAGTTTCTTTACGCTATCATAGGTATTTCAAATGAGTCTTCACTACTATTGAAGTACTTAATGTCATACATTTCATCCTAAAACATAAGCTGATACATGGAATACTATCTATGAAACCAGATGATGCAGAACATTGAAATGCATATCATTTGCACAAATGAGGAGAATACGAAAAGTCTTTCTGTATGCAGTGTTATATGCTTTGTTCAGTGGATACATTACCTTACCACAACATTGGAAAAAAATGTAAAAATAACTAAACTACACTACAGTTGTCCTGTAATTAGTTCGTCGAAACTATATGCAGATAGAATATACTTAATGGTTTCCCTGTATCAAAGTATGCGGACAGCAGAAACGTCGTTGAACACTACACTACGGTTGTTCTGTAAGTTGTTCGTTGAAGTAGAGGAGCGCAACGTGAATACTGTTTCATTGTGTTTAAGACACTAAATAAGTCTTGTACAGTATCAAGACACAAAGTCCATTTTCTTCTCAGACATGAGATTCTGTCGTACCTCTCTTTGGATTCAGAATGTTGTGGCATTCTATTCCAATATAAGCGAACTGCAAGTAAAGGTCTGGTGGCGCCATCATAACACGGATGGAATAACAGCTTCTAACGATATTTCTGCAGTGTTCCATAACAACCGGCTCCTGTTGTTATAAGCGATTAAGTGGGTGGGGAGTGGGAGGAAAGGCTCTCTGCATACAGAAAAATGCCAATCTGTCAGTGGTATTCTGCATTTCATATACTGGAGTAATGAGCCTAAGCACACCTAATTTTTGATGTATACGAAAGGAAAGCTACCAGGATTATAAGACCGTGAAATCAAGAAACTAAAACTGGATCATATACGTACATCATAAAAAGTTTTGCATCACCCTGGTTCCCAAAACGGAAGATAGACGTTGACTGTGGATGTTGTATCATAGGCACAGTTCCTTTGACTGTTCAGAGATGTCACTGATGTAAACAATCATGGATGAGCAGCGCCTATTAGACAGACGGGTCC